>NC_058160.1:17000914-17117093 GCF_020080835.1 Cotesia glomerata
CATATACATACAGACAGACACACGGACATCATCGCGAAAACATTCAGGGAAGCTTCGTAGGACCTCAAAACGTCGAGATCTGATAAAAACTCGATTTTCGAAGAACGAGGTGAAACCAATTACTTCCCGATTTTTGAAAATCTTCGATTTTCTTAGCGGGAAGTTAAAAAAACATTGTTAATAATTTAAATTGGTGTTTTCTCCTAAAAAAATCTCTTAAGATATTTTTTAAAAATTGATTTATTAATTTTTAGTACATATTAGTTTATAATTTGGTCAAACGTTAAATTAAAAAAAATTAAAAACAATAATACAACATAGTAATGACTAGTATGTATTGATTGTTTTCAAGTGTAATAAAGAATTAGCCAGAGCATCGGCCAAGAAATGGCTGATAATCAAATCACATACCATTATATTATAATAAATATCGTGCGGTAGCCGATGATTTACCTAGACTAGGCCAGTACAAATCGCCAATGCTTGGCCGAACATTAAAGCCGATGGTTTACCGAGGCTAGGCCGATACAAAACGCCGATACTTGGTCGAGCACTAGTAGCCGTGCCTTGGCCAATGAACGGAAATTGTTGAGCGTCGGCAACTTTGTATGGGTATGTCGTTTTACTGAACCTGCAAGCCCGTCGCATGGTCCTTTGCCATGAGCAGTCACAAAAAAATGCCACTCAGCGATGATTCTAAAGTCAGCATAATAATAAAATAAATCAGTAAATGTTTTTTTGTTTTTAAATTACCGAGGTGCTCCATCTGAAAAGTAAAAAATCCTTTCAATAACAGCAAATTTTTCTCTTGAAAAAAAAATCGATTGTTCTTGAAATAAATAAATCCAAGCTGTGTCATGCTTAAGGCAATCTGAGATACCAAATAAGCTAAAATGCGTAATAGTATCATTTTCGTTGTAGTAAACCACCATTGGAAATATAGTAGCTTATTGTCATTATTCCAATAAAAGCCTTGGTCAGCTTCCTGCACAACAAACGCATAGTTTTCTGCAAAGTCAAAAACTACTGCAAATTCGCCACTCTTCAAATTTAATTTCGCATTAGAGAAAAACCGACTTTGTATTTTCACTATAAAATCATGTTTTAAAAGTTTCTCAAGTTGCGTCGCTAAGGTACCAATAAAGTTATTGGAATCTGAAATAACGTTTACAATGGTACATCGATCGGTTGATGTCCACATTTTAAATTCGATTTCATTTACATCAGATTCTTTAAACGATGCATGAAAGTAATTAATGATTTCTTCATTGTTTGGATATCGATTACAACTTCTGAAGAAGCACGATTCCGTTGGATTATTACAAACCAATTTATTCAATAAATTTTTATAAATTGGTTAAGTTTCCATAATCCAATCAGTATTTCTCGCAAATTTTGGAAAATTACATCCTAAATAAGAAAATGGAATCGTAGTTGTGAGCGCCATCTGCATCGTATAAACTCAATTTTTTAATGAGCAGTTTGAAATTTTAAATATTTGACAGAAAATTATTTTACTATCCCGAATAATCGTATAACACTTAGCGGATATAACGTTTAATTTAATTGTGATTGAACAAAAAATATGTACATCGTGAAAACCATATATTTTGTGTAAAAAACTCTGATCTTTCAGAAAAACAAGTCAAATTGGATGTACCTTGCACCGCACACCGAGAAAAATCAATTTTTCCACTTTAATTGGATTTCAAAGGGTCTTCTGATGTGTTTATGATAAAATGGATATTTTCATTCAAAAGCTGAGAATTTTTTCCACAAGATAAGATTTTTCGTGAATTTTAATAAAAAAGTTTTCCTTATCAGAAAAATTAATAAAAAAGTTCAAAAAAATTTTTCTTCAAAATTAAAAAAAATCATAACTCCAGAACCGCTGAATATTAAGGGCTGAAACTTGTAGGGAATTTTTTTCTTATTATAGAGAACACCTCCACAAATTTTAAACATAATCCGCGAGGGTCGCCCCTTAAAAATGTACTTATTTGGTGGAATGACCCATAGATATAGATATACAAACGATTAGTGAATTTTTAGTTTATTGCTAATTGCTTTGAATGAATAAACTACATTTAATTCGACCGTAATCTTCGAAAGGACTTAGTTTTAGATAATATTGAAGTGTATAAAAAATAAATGGACTTGATCAGTTGAGTTTTTCGGCAGTTGTCGTGACCATGCCAGTTTCCATACATACATTTGACACACGGACATCCACGGACTAATTTTTTTAAACATTTTTTTTGTTTATTTAAAAAGCAAAATGTCTTTTAAATATGTCATAATTGTTGAAACTAGTGTTTTTCCATGACATTGATGTGTAAATATTGTTCTACAAGTGCGATAGAAAAAAAATAGAGACAATTTTAATTCAAAAGACATCGCTTGATTTTTGTAAGGCGAGTGTAGAGCACAACCTCATCCGCTTCGCTTATGAGGCGTGCAATAGTGTTGTTTAAAATTTCAGTAAATTTTCTACGATACAAAATGTCATCAAAGTTAATCTGAGAATTAATCGAATCTGTTCTAATATTCTTGGATTTTAGAAAATATTGCAAAGATTAGATCCTTTCACGGAAAAAATCACATTATATAATGTAACGTGGCGCTTCATATAAAAAACTGGAAAAATTATAGCTTCAGATTGTAATTATGATAGATTTTGTAAGAATTACATTGAAAAATGTAAATATTTCATTGAAAGCTGTGAAAATTAATACTCAAAGTTTGAATTTTAAAAATGTTATGGGGATCGTGCATCTAGACTGTCACGCTCACTGGTGATAAAAATGTACAAAATTCGGGCAAAAGTTTTAAATCTTTAAATCTCAACATGTGATTTAATGTTGATTTATTTTTATTTAAATAATTTTATAAATTTTTCAAAATTTTATCAACTACTCAGTCATGTTATATCACAACATATATAAATTCATCAAGTCGGAAATGTCGAATTGACCAACTTGTGAAATTTTATTATTTTTCACTCAGTACCAGTGGTACTCCACAGAAAAATGACGAGCATATGACGTGTTTAGAGGTGGAATTGAACTGTGGTGGCTATGTTTACATGGCTATTTGACTTCCCTGTTGAAAAGCTCCAATAAGATCCCATCAAAAGCGACAAAAGCCACTTAGAAATCAATAAAATTTATGGGTTTCTAAGTGGCTTTTGTCGCTTTTGATGGGATCCTATTGGAAATTTTAAACAGGGTTAATAATGCTGAATTTCTTCCATTATACTTAATATACATGGCCTTAAATTTTTTTTACCCTTCTGAATTGTTCTTGCTTTGAAAACGACCGATCACTACTGATCAATAAGCAAATTTTATTAATTTTTTAGTATTTTTTAAATTATTCCATTGCTTGGTTTAATATTTTTGCCCATTTTACTTATAAATTCAACAACGAGCGCGACAGTTTCGGCAGAAGTGCAATTTTTCAAGTTTTAAATTTGAAGCGACACTCATGACTTTAATATTATTTTTTCCTTTTTCTGCTTTCAGTGTTGAGATAAACTTCATGTCAAGTTTTCAAATTTAAATTTATCAGCATCATTACTATCAAAATCACTACAAAATTTCAGAAAATGTCAATCTGGCGATAATGAGATTCAATTCATCGCCAGTAGCAGCAACTAATGGGACAGCTAAACAGCAGTCATAATCTTCAGTACACGTTGTATTAATTTTTATAATACGATCATAAGGTTTTAAAACTCCATCACATGGTCCACCTGGTCTTAAACGATTTATGTAAATGCCCTTTTCATACAAACCATCTGATACAGAAAATCCGAAATCTTCATAAATAAGATCTTTTTTAAGAGAAATAGACAATATCTTCAATGCTTTATTGTTGACTTTGTTATTTTTCTGTAAGCTGCAATTAAAATCTTTTATAAATTGGAATGAAATGGTATTAATATTAGATTTATACGAATATTGTAGTAATTTTTACCTTAAATAAGATTCTGTTTGTGAGTCGAACGGAACATTGTCTGCAGAACGTGTACTCCACATGTCTCTAATTTCGGGCACGTTACAATATATTTTTTCGAGTTCTTCCCATGAATCTATTGAATTATTAAGGATTGGTAAGCTATCACGTACAGTATAAATGATTTCTGGATATTTCGTCTGCATTTCTTCTTTTTTGAGATGAAGTTCTCTGAAAAGTGATTTCAACAATTAACTTGATTAAGGTGCACACACCCAGCGGCGTTGAAAACGCATTAAGAAAAAAAACCATTTTTGGAAGGGATAATAATAGAAATTAATAAAATAATACATTACACATTGTTTATTGGTGTTTCAACTTTATAAAAAAATTTTTTTTTTTCAAAATTACAATATGAAAAACCACACAGAAAGAAAGAATTATTTGTCTCAAATAAATCAATTTATTTGAGTCGTTTTTTTAAATATTTCTTTATGAAAACTAAAATATACATTTGGTACAAGTAAATATAACTGTTGACTCGAATTATTTTATTATTTGTCAGAAATATATCATTTATTCGTGGTAAAGATAAGATATTTAAAAAATAATTTATTAGAATTAATTTATTTGTTAAATAAAATTAAAAATTGGTCAAGTGACAGCTAACTTTAATGTTACAATAAATTTTAAAAGTTCATTATTGTCGTTAACTATGATTTATTTACCACAAATAAACCATATCTTTACCATGAATAAACTACCCGGGGAAAAAAAATTATAAATAATTTTATATAAATCATTATATATAATCATGTATGAGTTTTGGCCATATATAATTATATAAAATTATATATAATTATGTAAAATTATATAAAATTATATGAAAAAAATTTAATATTTTTTTTTAATTATAAAAATTTTTTTTTTTTAATTTTTAAATTAAAAAAAAGTAGAAATTGGGTCTCACAGAATATTTGCGATCAGTTATCTGATGAAAAATTCTGAGTGTCGACGGGATTTGAACTCGAGTCCTTCTAGTTGCCAGTCCTGCGCGCTGCCACTGGTCCGCATTATACGATACAACTGCAGGATATTATTTGTTTTATTTGAATTGAAACACAAGATAGGCTAGGTTTTTATTAAAATTCCATAAAATTCTTCAATATTTCATGGAGCTTCACAGAAGTAGTAGTTTTAATTTTTGATTGTTGATTTTATCTATTATTTATGGTTAACCTTTATTTTTTATTGTAATTATCCCCTGGTGAAAAAAATTATATATAATTTTATATGATTATATATAAATCATCCTATGTAAGGAGTAAGCTGCTAAAATTTCAAGGCGATCCGAATATTTTCCCGAGAGTTAAATCATTTCTTTATAAAACTAGGCTGAAATTTGAATTGTTTATAATTTTTGTGCCATTGGTCAGACGTGGATACTTGAAAATAGATGAAAGTCTTTGAAGTTCGCCGTTAGTCAAAACTTGCAAATAAATAGCTATGATTCCTGATCAAATAAGAAAATCAATAAACAATGTATTACATTGATGTATAAAGCTTAGATTAAGAGGCATGTGGATGGGCACTGTTGAAAATTTCTAATTAAAAAAAAAACATTACTGTTTTTTTTTAAGCTCTACAATTCATTTCTGCACCTCGAAAATCTAAAATCAATTAGCTCGGAAGAAGAATTTACTCAATTAGCATTTTTTCAATTGCCTATAATTAATGAACAAATAGTGACCCTAGCGGTTTCACCGCCACGGTTATAATATGGTCAATTCACGGTCAAACATTAGTCTATATGAAGTGATTTGACGGTTTACATTAGGTGTCATTGTGAACAATTTTGACGATTGATTTATCGACTGTAGATCCGAGAAATACCTTTTTCTGCGGGTAAACTTACGGTGATTTGACCGACATTTGACCATCAATTCACCCGCATATACCCTGATAGCCAAGTCGGTCGCAACTTTCCGTCGATTTACTGCCGCAACTTGTCACCAAGTTGGCAGCAAGTCTTGGAAATGAACTCGGTTCCCTGATAGCCAAGTTGGCCGCAACTTTCTGTCAATCTACTGCCGCAACTTGTCACCAACTTGGCGGCAACTCTTGGAAAGTAACTCGGTTGGTGTCAACTTGTTCACCAAGTTGTCGACAAAAGTTGCTCTGAAACTTTTTCACACCAAGTTGACGATAAGTTTCTCAAGAAATTTGGCGACATATTGCGGCAGTAGATTGGTCTCTTTTTTCTCAGAAACTTGTAGCCAACTTGGCGCCAACAGTTACAAATTCGGAAGTTGACCGCAAGTTGTCGCTAAGTTGGTGGCAACTATCTGACACCAACTTGGTTGGTCTGAAACTGTGGCTATCAGGGTTGTTCACCAAGTTGTCGGCAAAAATTGCTTTCGAAACTCTTTCGCATCAAGTTGACGACAAGTTTCTCGAGAAATTTGGCGACATATTGCGGCAGTAGATTGGTCTTGTTTTTCCCAGAAACTTGTAGCCAACTTGACGCCAACAGTTACAAATTCGGAAGTTGACCGCAAGTTGTCGCTAAGTTGGTGGCAACTATCTGACACCAATTTGGTTGGTCTGAAACTGTGGCTATCAGGGTAACTGACAAACAACTAGCTCATTACGGTCGATTCACCGTGTCATCGTAGGAATCCGATGAAAGAAAATAGGTGCATTCACCCAGAATAATCGATATTAAGCTCGTATAATGTTCGCGTATACGATAATAAAAAAAAAAAAAAAAAATTCAATGTAAAATCACTTCGCCCAGATCGGGGATCGAACTCGGATCATCTGATTGACAGTCAAGGGATTTTCCTGTAATGCTATCTCAGACGTACATTAAAGATGCATTTTAATCACCATCTATTTTACGGATACTTAATTTAGTTTTGATAATTATTTCTATTTCATGAATTCTAAACAATAAATCATTCTGTGAATTTATCACCCAAAATAAATGCATTAAATTTTATTAATCAAAAAAAAATTTTTTTTTAATTTCATGAGGCTATGTTAAATTTAAAATTTTATAAAAAAAATCCTGAAATTTCACAAAAATTTATAAAAGGTGTTTTTTTTATAATATCAAAAATTATAGTGACTTAATCCTTTTTCAAATTATTTTTATTAACTATTTATTTATATTTTATTAGCCTCATATATTATTTTATGAAATTTTTTTACATTTACAAATAAAACTTCACCCAGCAATTTATCAATAGATCGCTGGTATAAAATTTCTTCTTTACCGTTACTATCTTCTTTACCGCCATTTGACCTGAAATTCGCTCGCAGACTACCGTGGATTTACCACCGAAATACTCTTTATTCGCCGAATTTTTACTAGTCATTCACCGTTGTATTTATGTATGAAGACAATCAAGGGGTCGGAAAATCATAGTTATTGAGTGGGAAAAAAATGGAGAAAATCTTGTGAATGTTCATTGTATGAACCATGCAATCACCGTCAGAACATTTCACAACTTCACGTATTTTTCACCGTTGAACGACGGTTGTTCGACCGCAAATAGACTTTCTTTCATCGGTAAAGTGAATTAACGGTGAATTCACCGTCGTTTGACCGTAGTTTGGCCGTCACCAGGAATCCGCTAGGGGATCGTCATTCAGTTTGTTCTGGAATTTTATAATATTCTGTTGAACTATCTAGAAAGAACCTCCCGACTCCAATTAAAGGTAATGCTATTTAATCGCGTAAATCCACGTAAAATTGACTATCTTTTTTGGGCTATTCGAATGATTTTTTACGTTAACTAGTATTTGGAAAATTTAACAAAGAAGGGTTGATTTTTATTTTACTATGTATATAACAGCAGGTCGAATTATTAGGAACTACTTTGCCCTCATGATCATATAACGTAAGTCAGATCGTAGTGGGATACTTTGGTCAAATTTTATTAACAATTAAAGTCCTTTTCAATTGATTTTTTCAACATTTTGCAAAATAAGTAAAAATTTATCCAAAAAAAACTTTAACGCTGATTATATTAAAGTATTTTATAATTAAAAAATTACATTAGATTTCTCAAACGTGTTGTCAACTGTATCGTTGGTGCAGCTTTGAAGCACTCTATTTTTTAAATTAATGAATAAGTAGAAAAATGTTTTAAATTGTATCTGTGGAGAATTTTACTCTTTACAAACTCTCAATTAGTTGTATTTTCTGTGATTCCAATATAGTTTGAGCTATTTTGAAAAAATTGAGAAAACTTGTGAATTTTCGGAAAATTCTTCTCACCCTGATTAAAATTATTGATTGAAAACAATTGAAAAAATTTTGAATTGATTTTAATTTTTTACATAAAATTGAAAAATATTGACTGAAATTGAGACATTCGAGAATTGAATTTTTTTCAATAATTAGAAGCCAAATAAGAAACTATTCAAAAAAATTCAGACTTCTTTAATTTCAATTGCTTTGAATTCCGAGCATCGAATTGAAAAATATTCAAAACAATTCAAACCAAAAAAAATTGAATCTTTCTCAACATTTACTAGTAAAATTGAAAATTATTGAAAAATGATAAAAATTTTATGGTTCCAATTACTTTGAATACTGAGTGAATATGAATTTTCAGTTCCACGATTTTATGAATAATTCAAACAAATTAAAAAAAACTCGAAGAATTGAATTGTTTTCTATTTCTTCCAACAAGTTAATATATTTTTAATTTGTGATTTTATGAATTATTCAATCGAATTTAAAGAAATTCGATTGATTGTATTGTTTTCTATTTTTCCCAACAAATAAACGGATTATTGAATTTACGATTTTATGACTAATTCAAACAAATTTAAACAAACTCGAAAAGTTGAATTGTTTTCTATTTCTTCCAACAAATTAATATATTATTTAATTTGTGATTTTGTGAATTATTCAATCGATTTTAAAGAAATTCGATTGATTGTATTGTTTTCTAATTTTCCCAACAAATAAATGGATTATTCAATTTAAGATTTTATGAATAATCTAAACGAGTTCAAAACTTCAAATTATTTTCTATTTCTTCCAATAAATAAATAAATTTTTCAATTTACTATTGTACGAATAATTCAAACAAATTTGGACAGATTCAAAACTTCGAATTATTTTTTATTTCTTCCGACAAAGAAATAAATTTTTTAATTTACGATATGAAAATTTCAAGCGAATCTAAACAAATTTAAGATATTGAATTGTTTTCTATTTTCCACAATTAATAAATAAGTCATAAAATGAGGGTTCTTTGAATAATTTCAATACATTGGAATAGATTGTAAATTTCAAGTTATATTAATAACTTTCTGTGATACATAAATTAATATTAAGGTTATAATGATGCACAAACATTCAATAGTTTTAATTTTAAAAATGAAATAAATTCAAAGAATAAAAATAAATTAGTTGTAGCTAAACATAAATAATTCAATAATAAAAAATCATTCTGATAATTCATCACTCTCGCTCCCAGCTGGTATCGCAAAAGTCGATATTTATTTTGATTCTTAGTAACATCTTTTATTTGATCATGCTCTTCTTCATCTTCGGTTTTACCATCTTCTTTTTCATTGTCAGAACTGCCTTTGTCTTCATAATTGTCAATAATTTATGATAGTGAACGGTATTCGAATGATGAATTTATTCAGACAAAAAATCAAGAAAACAATACTGTGTTAACATTAAATGTAAACCTCGATGGTGCCCCTCTATTTAAAAGCGGAAAACATAGCTTTTGGCCAATTCAATGCATTATTAACGAAATCCCTCAAAAGCTCCGCCATAAATATATGCTTTTAGCTGGATTATGGTACACATCGATTGAACCAAAAGCTGATTTCATGAATTTGTATTTGGATACATTTATAAAGCAAATTCAAAAGCTGACAGCCAAAGGTTTACAAATTATTTCTAAAAGCGGAAGTATTAAAACCTACTTTGTGAAAATTTTTGCTTTTCCTGTGGATTCAGTAGCTCGGCCTGTGTTGCAAAACAGACTGCAATTTAACGGATTCTTCGGCTGTAGTTGGTGCTATCAGCGTGGAACAACGACTTCGAAGGTGATGAAATATCCATTAACAGCTGATATTCCAAAGGATCGAGATCATAACAGCTATCTAAAGGACGTAGAAAAGCACAAAAAAGACATTCAGAAGCTCCGAAAAACAAAAAAAAACGAAAAATACACAGTTCATGGTATTAAAGGTTCTAGTATTCTGTCTTCACTTCCGGAGTTTGATTGTGTTTGGGGATATCCTCACGATTACATGCATGGAGTGCTACTAGGTGTGGAGCGTCAACTCTGGAACAAGTGGAGCAAAAAATTTTTATCACCGGACCAAAGAAAATTAATTAATGCTCGGTTAACGAATATCAAGCCAACTAACGAGATTCATCGAACTCCACGAATATTGATCAAAAAACAATCATGGAAAGCAACAGAATGGCGTTCTTGGTTATTGTTTTATAGCATCCCCGTATTAAGCGGAATATTACGGCAAGATTTACTCGACTCATACAAATTATTCGTCTCAAGTATCTTAACACTTCTCTCAGTGAACATAACTGAAGATGATTTGCTAAGATGTGAAATGAATCTACTCCAATTTGTATATGATTGCCAAAACTTTTATGGGGCTAAATTTATGACATTTAATGTTCATTCTTTATTGCATATGGTACAGAGTGTACGGAAAAATGGTCCATCATGGGCAACATCGACGTATGCATTTGAAAACAATATTTACAATTTGAAACAAAAAGTTACTGGTCCAAATGGTCCAATAAATCAAATGGCAAATAGGACATTACGTAACAATAACTTTCAAATAATACTACACGATGAATGTAACGAAACATGTCGGCAATTTTGTACTAATATTATGGATACCAAACGAGAGAAGATATCAAGGTCAGTACGGTCAGTAAATGGCGCGATATTGTTAGATGACGTAATTGGAGAAGCTCCGAAAAGCTCTGTTTCTTATTATAATCGATGCCTATACAAAGAGAGAATGTATCATGGTCAGCTGTATACTCAAGCCAAGAAAACGAATAATTCATTTATTCGGTTGACAGACTGGAAGAATGGCTCAAATTATTCGATTTTTATCGGAGAATAATTTAGCATGGATGAAAATTCTTATTTTTAGAAACCGAAAAAGTGGAAGGATGTGACCATCTATGGAGAATTTGGAACCGTAAACCTGAAAAAGTGAAATTACCTGTAACCGTCATACAAAAAAAGATGATATATATGTCTATTAAGGCCCTAACTCACAAAGAAAACAATTTAAACTATTTAACCATACAGCCAAATGATTTTGAAGTACAGTAAAAAAAAAAAGTTCATTTTCAATTTGCTATTAAGGAATGTTTCACTGTATATAAATGTAAAATAATCAAGTAAAGTTAAGTGATAATTACTGTAAGATTTTTTATTTTAGTCTTGTATTATTTATGTAATTAAACACATAAAGAATAAATAAGAAATATAAACTAATTGACAGTAGTGCAATTCCCCGTAGTTCCTGACGACTAGCATTATTTAGATACTATAAGACTAGAAAAAATTCTTCTTCTTAAACTAATTTCAATATGATAAATTGATGGTAAGATAGAGAAAATAAAATTTCGACATTAAGTTTTATTTACTGATAGAAAAAAATTGGAAATTATTAAAAATTATAAATGAATATTAATAATTTTTTATTCAAAGAGTAATCGGATATCAAGTGTTAATTATTTGTAAAAAGAAATTGAAAAACATTCGAAATTGCGAATGAAATTCAATAATTTTTCATTTAAAAAGCAATCAGATATTAAATTCGATTTAGTTATAGAAAACAATTGAAAAGTATTCAAAATCACAAATAAATGTGAGTAATTTTTTATTCACTGTACGACCGGATATCGAATATTAATTATCTATTAAAAATTATTCGAAGGCATAGGAAATCGCAAATGAAATTCAAAAATTTTTTTTCAAGAAGTAATCAGATTTTAAGTTTTATTTATTTATAAATAATGATTGGTAAGTTTTCAAAATTACAAGTAAATTTCAATAAATTTTTATTCATAGCATGATCGGATGTAAAGTTGCATTTATTAATAGAAAACAATTCAAAAGTATTCAAAAATACAAATAAATTTCAATTATTTTATATTTACAGTACGAATGCATATCACGTTGTATTTATTTATAAAAAAAAATTGGAAAGTTTTCAAAATCACGAATGAATGTGAATAATTTTTTATTCACTGTACGACCGAATATCAAATATTAATTATCTGTTAAAAATTATTCGAAGCCATTGGAAATTGCGAAGGAAATTCAATAATTTTTTATTTAAAAAGTAACCAGATATAAAGTCTTATTTATTCATAGAAAATAATTGAAAAGTATTCAAAATTACGAGTACATTTCAATAAATTTTTATTCACAGTGTGATCAGATGTATGTTTGCATTTATTCACAGAAAACAATTCAAAAGTATTCAAAAATACAAATAAATTTCAATTATTTTATATTTACAGTACGAATGCATATCACGTTGTATTTATTTATAAAAAAAAATTGGAAAGTTTTCAAAATCACGAATGAATGTGAATAATTTTTTATTCACTGTACGACCGAATATCAAATATTAATTATCTGTTAAAAATTATTCGAAGCCATTGGAAATTGCGAAGGAAATTCAATAATTTTATTTAAAATAAACCAGATATAAAGTCTTATTTATTCATAGAAAATAATTGAAAAGTATTCAAAATTACGAGTACATTTCAATAAATTTTTATTCACAGTGTGATCAGATGTATGTTTGCATTTATTCACAGAAAACAATTCAAAAGTATTCAGAAATACAAATAAATTTCAATAATTTTATATTTACAGTACAACCGGATATAAAGGCTTATTTATTCATTGATAACAATTGAGAACAATTTAAAATCATTTATTTTTCTCTATTTTTTTTTAATTCCGCATTATATCCAAATTCATGAACTATTTATCTATTCAAATCCATTGAACACAATTAAATATTTGAATTTTTCTTAATTTTTTTTTATACTTAAAAAGGTTTAAAATCTTTAAACTATTTATCTATTCGGAAAAATTCATTTTTGCCTGAGCTGAATCAATCGTGAAATACAACTTGTTGAAAATAATTGAAATCATATCCAATTCAATTTTATTCAATCAATAATTTTAATCAGGGCAGACATTATATAGAATTTTGTATAATTATATAGAATTTTATATAATTATATGTATATATTTATATAAAATTTTAAGTTAACAATTATGTATAATTAGATAAAATTATATATAATTATGCAAAATTATATAAAATTATACATAATTTTATATAGTTTTGTATAATTATATATAATTTTATATAATTATATAAAAAAATTTCCCCGGGTAGATAAAATTATGTATAATTATATATAAATATATAAAATGATACATAATTTTATATAATTATATATATTTATATAAAATTTTAAGTTACCAATTATGTATAATTAGATAAAATTATATCTTATTATATAAAATTTTTTGTCCCCGGGTAGATAACATTATATATAATTATGTATAAATTTATATATTTATATAAAATTATACATAATTAGATTAAATTATATATATAATTATATAAAATTAGATCAAATTATATATAATTAGACATAATTTTATATAATTATATATAATTTTTTTCCCCGGGTATTTATTTTACGCAACTGAAAATGGCTCAAATATATTATATATTTACCAGAAATAAATATTTATTTGGCCATATCCAAATATCTTATATATTTGGCACTAATAAATCTTATTTCGATCAAATATTTCTTTTTTTCTGTGCATGTGATCCGAAGCACTATGGAAATAAATAAGTAATTCGACAGTTGATATCGTATTTTCTTCAAATGTGGATAGATTAGCAAACTGAAATTTTTAACTTCCCGCTAAGAAAATCGAAGATTTTCAAAATTCGGGAAGTTATTGTTTTCACCTTGAGCAAATCTTGAGCAAGTCATGGGTAGGTGTCTGTTGTGAGTTTCTGATTCAAAAAATGCGTCAGAAAGTTTTTCAATGCACCTTGCATTAGACTTGTCTCATATTCTTGCACAAAATGTCTTGAGCTCATATATAAATCTTGAACTAGTTCTTTCTACATGAACTTGAGCAAGACCCATATGTAGAAAAAGACACTAATAACTAGGGGTTTTGCTCAAGACACTGGCACCTAAATCTTGCTTAAGAACATGTTACCTGGGCAGTAACCAAGAGTAGGCGTCGTGAGACGCAACATGGACTGGATTGAAGTAATGCTTACGCGGTTTCGATTCAGTCATCTCCGTACCATTTACGGGGAAAGAGAGAGGAGTTTTTTTAGTAGGTAAAAACCCCACACTACCGACCTGCATCTTTCAATGATATTGGTGTCTTTGGAAGATTTTTTTCGTTTTATTAAGGGGGTATTCTAGTCTAGAGGTCTGAATTTTGAGCGTTTTTTGGCAATTTATATAAAAGAAGTAGTTAATATTTTTACTATGAAATTTTTTATCATTTGTTTATTGATATTTCAAGAATACAAAAAAATACATTTCAAAAAAAAAAAATAAATTTTCAAAAAGATATAAGTCCTTGAAGTAGAGAAAAAAAAAAGGCCGTGTCCTCGTGAAAAGGATTTCTCCCTTTGTATCCATCTGAAAAAAAACAATGCCAAATTATTGATCAGTACAAATGTCATTGTCGCACAAACCAACAAAACTTGAAAAAAAAATTTTTTTCACAAAATGGCGGCTGTTTAAAAATAGAAGTCGATTTTTTTACTCATTTTTCAACTTCCTCCAATTTTTTAAAAATATTACAAATTTGAAATTTTCAATTTTTATTGGTTAGTGCGAAAGCGAGATAATTGAAGAATATTCATGCTAAATTTCAAGTAAATCGGCTGATTAGAACCTAAGATATCTGCATCACCGTATCGAAAAAAGTAGATTCGAGAAAAACGCGTTTAAAGTTTAACGTTCAGTTTCAGGCAGCGTAACTGATAAAATAGTACGTATAACTTACATTCTCTTAATCAGCCATCCCAGCTTCGTACATTGGGCCTTCCTCTACTTCATATTGACTGTTTTCAGCATTTCTCTCTGTATAACGAGCAGTTCTTTCCTCTTTTGAAGCATCTGAAGCTCGAACCTCAAACCGTTCAATCCTTACTGCGTTGCGCCTAACAGCAAACCCATGGGATTCCAGACCTATTTTTATTCCCATTAGACTCATTATTTGTAAAATAGGATAAAAGCCTTCATTGAAAATGCAAACTTCTAAACAATTAGCAATCTCAATTGTCTGGGACCCGGCATGGATATGTTTGGGTGCAAATGTCCATATTAAAGAGTTAAGTGACTCGTTGTTATTTTGAGTTTCGCTGCCCAAGCAACGTTCTAATAAAGAATCATCTGATAAGCATTCATAAATAGGTTTCATAACTATTAAAACCTTATCAGTTAGAGGTGGATTTTCATGGTGAAAGTCATCCTCAGTTCCTTCTGCCGCTGCTTTCTGCCACTTGCACCAGCTGTCTGGTCCAGGAGGGCAATTCATGTGCTGAGGCTTCTTATCAGTTAAAATTTTATGCAAGTACGTGGCCCATATTTCTCGTTTCATATCTTCAACGGATTCAGGATGACGACGGATAGCTAATCCGTAGTACGCAGACAACTGAGTGATTACTTTATCAGTCAATTTACCAGCACCCTTACCACCAATTCCACTATTTTCTTTTTTTACCTTCCGGAGACGTGATCCCATACGTTTTTGGACGTGTCCAACACATTCTTTTTTAATAACAACAGGGTTACTTTTGTAAGGATCTATATTAAGAATACCTTTAAAAGTCTTTGAGTCGCCATCTCCGATATACTTCTAAACATTTCCACCACTGCGTCAACTTCCATATTCCCAGCACTTCCTTGATGATTTATTGCGCAAGAATCTTCGTGTTCGTTATACCAGTCTTCATAAGCACTGATGTCGTCTTTTTTTTTATTCTTCCAATAATTGCACCCTTGGCAAAAACTGGACTTCACGACAGTGTCTATAACTTTCTTACTGTATTTTCCTACAAGTGTAGTGACTCCAAAAAGTGAATTGAACCCTCTCTTCTTCCACGTTCCATTGCCGGAAACTGTAAAATGTGTAGGGTCCGCATTCGAATCTGAGGCTGTAATTAATTCATTCTCTTTTTTCACAGCTTTAGAAATTATCAAGTTATAAATAGTTGACGCAGCCAAATGTAAATTATCAAGACAATTATAGTATGTACCAATAGTTAAACCGTGTCCAATATCCATAATACTAAAGAATATATTGATACCTTCTCTCCCAACTCCGATGAGCCTCATAGCAGTAACGATCCGACGATTTATTTCAAATGCTTTATTTACAAATGGGCATGACTGAATATAACGTGTATCTTTGCAGCCATATTGTACTCCAATTTTAAATCCTAGTCCTTGTGCAGCTGTCCGAGAAAATGACATTTTTTGCTTACATGTAGCACATATTATCATTAGTGCAAGAGATGAAAAAACCGAACAGAATTCCAATATACAATAACCAAAATTATAGTCAATGAGAATTTCATCGTCATTTGAACTCTTCAACTTTGCAGCTGATGCACTAGTAAAAGATAAATCTTCTTCCAAAGTATGTTGATTACCGCTGAACTTCCGTTTTCTTGGTTTGCCTGGACGATGAGGACTTTTCCTCGAACCTTTTCTATCCATATTAGAAGAATCAGCAAATATTCACTTTGATTTTAAAAGAATATCACAAGAATGCACGCGTAACTTCTCACTTACTTATACTTCTTCACAGCTTCGAGGTTTACATGGAACTAACTCTAACTAAAAACAAATTGAGTATAGATTCTTGTCTAATACGTTACAATGACCTTCAGACTATTGATATAGTAAACTAAAAGTATATGACAAGAAAGAAAGAAAGCTATTCATACTCAGGTAGCCCGGACCGCCCGTAGTCTATTGTTGCAGTCGTCCGCTTAACCCGGTCTAGTTGCCACGACACTAAAACGGCTGTAACTTTGAAAATAATTTGAATTTTGAAAAATCCTTTCAGGGAGATATTTTTGAATATCTAAACTATCGAATTATGAAAAAAAAATTTTTTCATTTTTTTCAAAATTCTAGACTAGAATACCCCCTTAATGCTTCTTTTTTCAACTGTTTATTTTTAAAATTTATTTAGAAATTTAAGTACGTTTGAAAATTTAAAGTACACAATGACGCACACCAAGTACGTTCCAAAATTGTTTCTTGTGATTCTTAAATTTATAACAAAATTTTTTTTAATTTTCGAAAATCATATACAATCATATCGGTTACTTGGATTTTTTAACTTCTCGCTAAGAAAATCGGGAAGTTATTGGTTTTACCCCGTTTTTCGAAAATCGAGTTCTCATCAGATCTCGATGTTTTGAGGTCCTAGAAAGCTTCCCTGACTATTCCCGCGACGGTGTCTGTAGTATGTATGTGTGTGTTTGTTTTTTTTTAACTTCCTGCTAAGAAAATTGAAAATTTTCAAAAATCGGGAAGTTATTGTTTTCACCCCGTTTTTAGAAAATCGAGTTTTCATCAGATCTCGACGTTTTGAGGTATGTAAATCTCTCATAACTTTGGAACGGATTATCCGATTCGATCGAAATAAGCGGCGTTCCAAAGAGTTTTTTTGCCCTTAGAATTTTGATACTAGTTTTCAGAATTTGAGTCGATGAATTTTGAGAAATCTCAAAAATAAAATTTCCAAAAACTCGTTTTTTTTTAAATATCTTTTAAATGGCTGAACCGATCGATTCAAAAAACAAATTAGCTCTTAACTTCAAAAAACCACGTCGATTGCCATCAGCCCGGTCAAAATCGGTTGATTCGTTCGAGAGATATCGTGAACAAAAGAAAACCAAAAAAAGGGTTTTTTCGGAGTTACTCCGAAATTTATAGTTTGACCAAATGAATCTTAGAAATTCTTTATGAGGCTTAAAAAACTGCGTGGAATGCTGACAACTGCGTAAAAAATCGGTTAATTCATTCAAAAGTTATTGCGGTTTGAAAATTCAAAAAATAGTGTTCTGTGAAACTTCCATCAGCCTTTTGAGCTCGATGAGCTCAAAAGCACAGAACAGATATTTATTTAAGCTTGGAGAGCTCAAAATTACACAAAAATTATATTTTTGAGCTCGAAGAGCTTAAAAAATAAGTGAATTGGTGAGCGCTTAGGTATGGAGCTGGTGGGAAGTTGCAGGGATGGCCTTTGGGGTCAACCGTTTTCCTAATTTTTTTTTTTAGAAAAGCGAAAAAATCTTCCAAAGACATCGCTATCATTGAAAGATGATGGTTGGTAGTGTGGATTTTTACCTACTAAAAAAAACTCCTCTTTTTTTCCCCGTAGATGGTACGGAGATGACTGAATCGGAACCGCGTAAGCATTACTTCAATCCAGTCCATGTTGCATCTCACGACGCCTACTCCTGGTTAATGGTCCCTTTCTGCGGTTTTTTCTTTCTTAGGGTGGTGCCTATAATTTCTTCGGTGCTGCTTCTGTAGTCCATCCACTATACAGACTCGAAGAACGTGTGTTCGGCGTTGTCTATTTGATCCGGGCAGTATTTGCACGTTGTCGTGGGGTGCAGGTCCATCTGAAAAAGATAGGCGTTGAACTGTCCATGTCCTGTCAATAGCTGGGTAAGGAAGAAGTCTGTGTCCCCGTGCTTCCGAGAAAGCCAGACTTTGATGTTTGAAATCAGGCGCGCTGTCCATCTGCCCGTCTTCCCTCATGTCCATCGGTCCTGCCACTCTTGCTGTGTTTCCGCCTGTATCCTCGCTCTTGCCTCCTTCATGTTTTCGCCACTTGTTTTTAGCGTTATCGAGTTTTGCTCTCTCGAAAGCTAGTAAGTCGATGGGCGCGGCTCCCGCAATGATCAATACAGTCACTTCGGAAACCGTTCGGTAGGCGTAGGCAACCCTGAGAGCGCCTCGCCGCTGTACTGCCGCTATCTTTCGTCGGTAGGTCTTCTGTTTCAATATGTCTGCCCATATTTCTGCTCCATAAAGCAGTACCGAGTGGAATACTTCTAGAAGAACTCTTCTCTTTTTGGTTCTTGGTCCCATAGTGTTGGTCATGATTCTTGCTAGGCTAGACACCGTCTTGCTGGCTTTCTTGCATGCACTGTCAAGGTATTCGCGGAAAGATAGTTTCTCGTCTATCATTACCCCTAGATAGCGCAGGGCCCTTGTTGACGTCAGTGTTGTTCCTTCCATGTCCACGGCGAATGGTTTCGGGGACCATTTTTGACGTGTCAGAACGACCATCTCGGTTTTGTGCTTGGCGAGTTTCAGGTGGTGTTTATCGAGCCAAGTTTCAACGGCATCAATGGTTTCTCGAACCGGTAGTTCGACCTCTTCTACGCTGCCTACTGTTATCGTGGCCACAACGTCGTCTGCAAAGCCCGTTAGCTCTACTTGCTTTGGCAACGAGATTTCAAGAAGCTCGTCGTAGTCCGCGTTCCATAGGTCAGGCTCCATTATTGAGCCTTGCGGCACGCCAGCCGTTATGGCATATTCTAGAGGGCCTTCCGTAGTTTCGACTATTAGCTTTCTTCCTTCAAGGTAGTTGTCGACTAGTGCCAGATTCTCTGGCTCTGCGTCGAATTTGTGCTCCAGAGCATCTAAAATGTCTCCCCAATTTGCGCTATTACGGGTGTTTTTGACGTCTAACGTAAGGAGAAGACATACTTTTCGAGCTTTAAGGCTACCAGATCATGCTTGTGTTACTGTCTTTATGACTTTCTCGATCCCTCCGACTGTCAAACAACCTTTCCGGAAGCCATGTTGGTTGGTGGCAAAGCCTCCAGCACCGCCGATGTCGTTGCGAAGTCTCCCTTGTATGAGCTTCTCGAGCAGTTTTCCAGCAATGTCCAGCATACAGAGTGGTCTAAAGTCTAAACAACGAAGGTGTTACGGGGGTTCCCTTACCCTTCAAGATCTAAAATTTTACGTTGCTATAGTCAACAAACAGACCTCAAAAACCAGATCTGCTTACGGTATACACACTCGGTAGGCTCGGTACTCTGGCGCACCCGTTCCATACGGGTTTTGAACGGTACTTGGCGCCAGATTCTACCGAATCTGTAGATACAACTTGCTGCAGTTAATAGTTTAATCGATTTTCTATGTAAAGGGCATTTATTGTCAAATCGACGACTTTGAAATAAGATCGCTTTTGGTTGGGAAAATTTTTTATTTTTTTATACTTGATGGAATAGCCATAACTTATTTTGAAATGGGCTTATGGGAATACTTTTCTCAATTTCATGCCTTAAGCGCGAAGCTCGGAGGTATGCTCTACTCTCGCCTAAAAATTGTGATTTCGATTAAAACGTGATTTTTATCATTTAAACGACAAAAATGGGTATGTGTGTGCAAGTCACACACGGTAGAAGTGAAACTTCTGAAGAGTCCCTGATTAAAAATACTTATTGAAAAGTATTGAAAAAATAAACAGTCGTTTCATGTAAATTGTATATTTATAAATACATAAAAAAAGAATCAGGATTATTGAAAACAATTCAAATTTCATGATTTTCAATACTCTTCAATAAGTATTTTTAATCAGGGATAGGCTACGAGAGATTGAGACAGATATAGTCAATTAATAAAATAGAAAATCAGGAGTATTAGGATAAATGTAAGGTTTATTATTTTTCATCAAGCGGGCACATTATCATTTGCGTTAGAACTATTATTTTCATTTTGTATAAGGTAAAGAGCCCAGTTACTGACACTTTAAGAGTGACAATTGAGGTTATACTATCATAACTCATAAAATTTTATTAGAATAAATAATGTTTTATATTATTAACAAGTCTAAGATTTCTACAAACGATAATAGAAGCAAAATAATCATTTGAAGCGAATTAATAATTTAAATTAACATTTTAAAAAATGATGTTTGAAGCCCCAGTTTCTGACACTCAAAATTTTTTGTGCGGTAGTTTTTGACACTGACATCGGCCTAGTTTCTGACACTCATATTTGAAAACGATTTTTTCCGCCCTCCAGGTGGAAAGTGGCAACTTTCGGCTCGCTACGCTAAACGAAATTGCCGCTTTCCGCCTCTGTCAGACAGAAAAATAGTATACAAACCTATGGTAGAAAAATAAGAAATATCTCAGATAAGATCACATATATCTCGACCTCGGCTTCGCCTCGGACGACATATATGTGTTCTAAGACATTTCTTATTTTCTTGCCACAGGTGTGTAATATACTACTTATTTACTAACTTATACTATTAAGTTAAAATAAATTAAAATCATTTATTTATAATAAATTAAGTATTTATTTTAAATAAAACATTCATCATCTATAAAATGATATATATACAGTAGAACCTCGATAACTCGAACCTCGTTAAGTCGTAATCCTCAGTAAGTTGAAGAAAAATGCGATTCCCTTTCGTTCAGACCCATAATACTCGATATTTCGAACTTCCTTGACTCTGTAACTCGAACAATGTATTCCATCCCGTGAAGTATTATTCATATAAATTTAGACTCGATAACTCGAAATTCCAAAGAAAGACTCGGTATGTCGAAGTATGAAATTGTGATGATGTCATCTTGTACATTTATGTTTTTCCTTATCGCAAATTGAAGGTATATTGCCCTTGACATTGGCTCATTTTTGTATGTTTGCTTACACTTATATTGACTTCTTCTTTAATGCATGGCTTGAAAGAAATTCATCAGTCGGCTGACAGTATTCTTTGCAAAATGACGAATAAACGAAAATTGAAAACTTTGACTCTTCGTGATAAAGTAGATGTTATTCAAGCAGTGAGGCGTGGTACAAAAAGAAAAGAAATATCTGATCAATATGGATTACCAGCAAGTACTTTATCAACGATTTTAAAAAATGAGTCTGATATTTTGTCAAGGTTTGAAACAAGTTATAACTTAACGTGTAAGAGACAACGCCTAGCAGAATTTCCTGATATAGAAGAGTGTTTGTTAACATGGTTCAATCAGTGTCGTGAAAAAAACTTTAGTATTAGTGGGATAATATTATGTGAAAAAGCAGAAGAATTTTCAAAATCATTGGGACACAATTCATTTAGAGCAAGCAATGGTTGGTTGGGTAATTTCAAAAAGCGCCATGAACTTGTGTATAGAAAACTTTGCGGAGAAAGTGCTAGCGTAAATACTGAGGTATGTGAAGAATGGATATCAGAGTTACTAAGTTTGTTAAAGGATTATGAACCGAGGGACATATTTAATGCAGACGAGACTGGTTTGTTTTTTAAATGTTTACCTGATAAGAAGCTTCTTTTCAAAGATGAAAAATGTCACGGTGGAAAACATAGTAAGGAAAGATTAACTGTATTGCTTGCAACTAATATGACGGGTACTGAAAAGCTTAAGCCTTTGGTCATAGGCAAAGCTAAAAAACCCCGCTGTTTCAGTGGATGTAAATCATTGCCGGTTGATTATGATGCTAATAAAAAAGCTTGGATGACAGCTGACATATTTAAACAGTGGCTTATTAAAATTGATAGAAAGATGATTAGGGAAAAGCGAAAAATTTTACTTTTCATAGATAATTGTACTGCACATAATGTTATTCCATTATTAAAGGCTGTCAAAGTTAAGTTTCTACCTCCAAATACAACGTCGAAGCTACAACCGCTAGATCAGGGAATCATCAAAAATTTTAAATTGCTTTATAGAAAAGAAATTGTCAAAAAACTTATAACTGATATGGAGCAAAAAACTGTGTCCCCCATAAACGTCTTGCATGCAATTAGAATGATTGATAAAGCTTGGAAAAATATATCAGAAAGTACAATAGTAAATTGCTTCAGAAGGTGTGGATTTACAACAACATAAGAAGAAGAACTGACACAATTAACCTTGAAAACAACACGTGATGATATAACATTAGAAGAGTGGCATAAACTACCTACTGTAGACGTTCAGTTTGAAGATTATGTACCGTGTGATGCAGATATCGCTACGGCTGGAACCTTGACCGACGAGGAAATTATTGATTTGTTTAATCAAAACCAGGACCACGATGGCGATGACGCTGATGATGAAGATTTGGGTACTGAACCAACTGTATCAAATACACAGGCTCAAGAGGCAATAAAGAATATACGAATCTACATCGAAAGATGTAATAATGTCGATGATCGAATATTTGATGCTTTGTACATTTTTGAAAATACTATAAACAATCAATACTTGAATTCTTTAACTCAAAAAAATATTACTGATTATTTAAATTAATAAATTTTATAGCATATAAATTTCATACATTATATTGAAATAAATAATGTTGATGTGACTTGAATTAAATGCCTTTGTAGTTCGAAATTTTATTTATTACAACCTTTATAGGTAACAGTTCTACGAAATCCTCTATAACTCGAAAACTCAATAACTCGAATTTTTTTGCCTCTCCCTTGGAGTTCGAGTTATCAAGGTTCTACTGTATATATATATATATATATATATATATATATATATATATATATATATATATATATATATATATATATATATTTTAGATTTCGCTGAAAATTTTTACCTTTTCTACTCGATGAAAGACGTTTTTCAGAATTTTTTCAAATTTTTTATCCAACCCAAAAGTTATGAAGCTTTCAAAAAATGGCTCTTTTATTTTCAAATAGCCATAACTCTCTCAAAAATTGACCTTTCGGGACGTTTTTTTCAAAATTTTTGTTTTTAATTGAATTTTTCGAAAAAATAAATAAAAAATTTAACATGATCGCTTCTATGAAATAATCGCGTTTTTGTATAAAATCGTTATTTTTCGAAGTTCGTCATTCTCAATTTTTTTTTTTTCAAAAAACTTCAATCAATTCTACAATTATCCCCGTGTATCCCAGAGTGGGCCGATTTTTTCTATTTTTTATTTAGTTGAAAAAAATTTTCAACATTTTAAAAATGCAGAAATTTTTTTTTCATAAATATTATTTATATAACATAATTAATGTAATTATATGATTTTTAAGGTATTATATTCTCTATATATTGTCCAAATTTACCATTACAACGATTAAGATTCAAATTTTAATACGTCAATACGATCGATAACCTAGGGCATGATAATTACAGACTTACCTACAGCCAGTTTACTAGAGTATGTTCTAATTTATAAAATATATACGGCTCTTTTATATTGAGATCTAAAACATAACCTATAAATCTTTTGTGCTTCATAGAGTTGAATAAAATATTTTTGCCATTACGTTTGTTAAGTAAAAAAAATCTCTAGTTTATGAACATTTTCCTGATCTATTCTTTTTGAGGGTGTTTATTATTTTGATTGTACCAATCTACATTTATTGAGATAATTTGATCTCCACATAATGGCATCAAGTAAACAACGCAGCCGGTGTAAAACTCACAATGCTGTTGTTGTTCATGTTTTCATCAAAATAATTACTGATTATGTAAAAGTCTTCCTGAACGTTGTAACAAGATTTATTATTTTTCTGATGGGGCTCCTCAACAATTTAAAAACTTTAAAAACTTTGTGAATTTATATTATCATGAAGATGATTTTGATATTCCTGCTGAATGGCATTTTTTTGCGACTGCCCATGGCAAAGGCCCGTGTGATGGTATTGGTGGCATCCTCAAACGACTTGCAGCAAGAGCAAGTCTCCAACTCGCGGTTGATAAACAAATAACGACACCTGTAGGACTTTTTGAATGGACTTCTGATTCGGACAACTTGCCAAATATTATCGTCAACTTTTCACCAGAAGAGGATTATAATACAGCAGTTGATGATTTAAATGAACGATTTTTGAAAACAAAACCAATTGTAGGAACTCAACAACTACACTGTGTAATTCCCGACAAAAATGGTTGTTTGTGCGTTAAAAACTTTTCTAACTCGAATGAATACAGAATTTGTAAAATATTTAAACGCCAAAGAAGAAATTAATAAATAATTTGTTGCATTATTTTTGAGTCATTAAATGTTAACTGCATCAATCATTAATCCTAGTAATTATAATGGTAAATTAGGACAATATATAGAGAATATAATACCTTAAAATCATATAATTACATTAATTATGTTATATAAATAATATTTATGAAAAAAAAAATTTCTGCATTTTTAAAATGTTGAAAATTTTTTTTTCAACTAAATAAAAAAAATAGAAAAAAAAATCGGCCCACTCTGGGATACACGGGGATAATTGTAGAATTGATTGAAGTTTTTTTTGAAAAAAAAAAAAAAAAAATTGAGAATGACGAACTTCGAAAAATAACGATTTTATACAAAAAAACGCGATTATTTCATAGAAGCGATCATGTTAAATTTTTTTTATTTATTTTTTCGAAAAATTCAATTAAAAACAAAAATTTTGAAAAAAAAAAACGTCCCGAAAGGTCAATTTTTGAGAGAGTTATGGCTATTTGAAAATAAAAGAGCCATTTTTTTGAAAGCTTCATAACTTTTTTTGGGTTGGATAAAAAAATTTGAAAAAATTCTGAAAAACGTCTTTCATCGAGTAGAAAAAGGTAAAAAATTTTCAGCGAAATCTAAAGGGGTAAGGTTCAAAAGTGGTCGATTTGGCATGGAATACCCCATATATATAAATATATACATATATATATATAAATCTCCTGTCACGATGTTTGTCCGCGATGGACTTCTAAACTACTTAACCGATTTTAAATTAAATTGGCACACCGTGAGCAGTCTAGTCCAACTTAAGAGATAGGATAGCTTAGATCTTCAATTATAGTCGCAATTTTATTTTATTGCAAATTATTTGTCTATAATTAATTGACAGTCACAATTATCTGTTAACTCCAAAATATTCTAACAGATGTCGATACTTTTCGACTGAATTGAGTAAGTAATCAATAGATGGCACTGCTATGGTAAACCGACAAACGTGTCATATAAGCTACAATTCAATATCATGATTACCACGTGTTATTGAGGCTAAAGTATAAATTAAATTTATTTTGTAGTAAACGAAATACCGTGAATTTCAATTATTTCTACTTTTTTAATTTTTGGTGTTAGCATAGCCAACCACGTGTTACTTAGATCGAAGTGTAAATCAAATTCAAATTATAGTGACGATAATACAGTGAAATTATTCCTGCTTTTTACTTATTTGTGCTTTATTATTCAAAATTCTATAATTATAAAATATATACATGTAAGTATTATCACATAATTATAATAATTAATTAATATATTAATGAGAAAATGGTACAAAGCTCCCCACACTTTTTCAATAATTTTACAAATATTTTTTTTTCATTGTTTTTATTTAACCTCTATTAAAAATTATTTTGCACTTATTATTTTAATGTGCTATAATAACATGTTTTTCAGTTTTTTTTTTTCTAATATTTAAACGATTAAATTAATATTTTCAGTCAAATGCCACCGAAAAAATCTAACCTCAACAACGCAAGCACCAGAGAGGCATGACGCAAACGTTTTAAAAGAGCTCATTAGTTGGTAGAACAAATCGAAACAGGAAATACAGCTCAAAGAATCAAGACAGCAGAAGGTCGAGCACAAGAACAGCCTGATACACGTCTGCAACAGAATATTACGGGAACAAGAGCGGCACAGAACAAAACGTAGCTACTGTACGAGTACAGGAAGGACAATTTCAATATATACATGTAACTATTATCACATAGTTATACAAGTTAATTAATATATCAATGAAAAAATGGTACAAAGCTCCCCACACTTTTTCAATAATTGTATATAGATTTTTCTTTTATTGTTTTTATTTAACCTCTATTAAAAATTATTTAGCACTTATTATTTCAATTTCAATGTGCTATAATAGCATGTTTTTTAGTTTTTTTTTTCTAATATTTAAACGATTAAATTATTATTTTCAGTAAAATGCCACCGAAAAAATCTAATCTCAACAACGTGAGCAGCAGAGAGGCACGACGCAAACGTGTTGAAAGAGCTCATCAGTTGCCAGAACAAGTCGATACAAGAAATACAGCTCAAAGAATTAGGACAGCAGAAGGTCGTGCACAAGAATCTCAAGAACAGTGTAGCGAACGTCTGCAACAAAATATTACGAGAACAAGAGCGGCACGAGAACGAAACATAGCTACAGTACGAGCACAAGAACGACAAAGACAACGGATCAGCCGCTCATTAATACGTACATCATTCGTTCGTCTTGCTTTTGAATATGCACCAGATATTAACTACTCTGCGCATTCAAAAATTGCTATCGGTGGAATGGATAAAGTATGTCAATATTGTCAGGCGTTGAAATTTCGAAATGAAGCTGCCGGTATGTGCTGCGCAGCAGGAAAAGTCGTGCTGCCACCTTTACCCGCTCCGCCAGAACCTTTATTATCCCTTCTTGCTGGGAATTCAGATGATTCAAAATTATTTTTGCGTAATATACGCAAATTTAATTCTTGCTTCCAAATGACGTCATTTGGGGCAACTAAAATTTGCGATCTTGCATCCGATGGACGTAATTTTGAAACTACATTCAAAATACAAGGCCAGGTGTACCACAAAATTGGATCATTGATCCCAATGCCTGATGATAATCCGAAATTTCTTCAAATTTATTTTATGGGCAATTGTGAAGAGCGCGTAACTACTCGGTGCCAGTATAATTTCATTGAACAAGCAGAGGAAAGAGCAATTGTGATATTACTGGAAAATTTTTTAGAAGATCAGAATCAACTACTTCAATTAATCAAAAGAGTTTTGCCACGATTGCAAAATGACAACTATCAAATCGTCATAAAAGCCGATAAAGTACCATTAGGTGAACATGCTGGTAGATTCAACGCTCCAACTGTTGATGAGGTTGCTGTTATCATGGTTGGTGATCCAGTTGACAAAAGATCTATAAAAATTACACGGCGAGACAACACTATCAGTACGATTTCGGATCTACACCGTTCATATGATGCACTACAATATCCATTGATATTTTGGCAAGGACAGGATGAATATCACCTTAACATCAAACAGTGTGATCCTAATACCGGTAAATTTGACAATTACCTATTTATTTTCTTACTGTATGTATGAATGTTAATTTCGTATTGTATTTTATTTTTTATTTTTTTAGGTGATTATGGAAATAAAAAAGTGAGCTCAATGAACTACTACGCACACCGAATAATGATTAGACTAAATCAGGACAACTATATCCTTCGATATCTATTCCATCTATAGATATAAGCTATTCCATCTATAGAATATAAGCTATTCCATCAATAAATTGTTGATATGTATGATAAGGTTGAAAGCGAACGCTTGCGATTCATTCGATTCAACCAGGCTAAATAACGATCGGAAGAATATATTCACTTACGAGATGCTGTTGCTGGAAACATCGACGGAAATTTAAATCCTAATGACATCGGTAATGCTTTCATTTACCTTCAAACTACATCAGCAGTCCACGGAACATGCAGGAATACATACAAGACGTGATGACTTACGTACGTCATTACGGCCGACCGGATTTGTTTATTACATTTACATGTAATCCGAATTGGGAAGAGATACAAACTTTATTATCATCAGGACAACAAGCAATTCATCGTCATGATATAACTGCACGCGTGTTTAAACAAAAATTGAAATCCTTAATTGATTTTATTGTTAAATATTCAATTTTCAGTATCACACGTTGTTGGCTGTATACGATTGAGTGGCAAAAGCGAGGTTTGCCTCATGCCCACATTTTGATTTGGCTTGAAGATAAAATCCGTCCAGAAGAAATTGATCAAATAATTTCAGCCGAAATTCCAGACCCATTAATTGATCCAGAATTATTTGATGTTGTCACTAAACACATGATCCATGGGCCATGCGGTGCTTTTAACATCACGTCATCATGCATGAAAAATGGAAAATGTAAGAAAAATTTCCCAAAGCCGCATACGAATGACACTATCACGGATATTGATGGTTATCCTATATATCGCCGCAGAAATACTGAGAATGGTGGCCACACATTTACAATGCGACTGCCGAATTATCCAAATCAAGCAGAATTTGATAATCAGTGGGTGGTACCATATTCACCATTACTTTCAAAAACTTATAAAGCTCATATCAACGTTGAGCTTTGCAGTTCTGTAAAATCAATTAAGTACATTTGTGAATATGTAAATAAAGGCAGTGATTTGGCCATATTTGAAGTACAAAATATAAATAAAAATGACGAAATAGCACGATACCAATTGGGTTGATACATTAGCAGCAACGAAGCTATTTGGCATATTCTCAGCTTTCCCATACACGAAAGAGATCCTTCTGTCCAGCATCTAGCAATACATCTTGAAAACGGTCAACGTGTATACTTCACTGAAGAAGATTTTTTCCAAAGAGCGTTCAAGGCCCCAAAAACGACACTAACTGAATTTTTTACATTGTGTCAAAGATTTGATATTTTTGGCCGATTCGCAAAGACATTGCTATATGGTGAAGTTCCGCGTTATTTCACATGGAACAAATCCAGTAAAAAATGGGAACCACGAAAACAAGGAAAACGACATCCTTCCATTCCAGGCATATTCAGAGCTAAGACATTGGGGCGACTTTACACAGTACATCCAAAGCAACGTGAGCGCTTCTATTTACGTTTGTTATTGGTGAATGTGCCTGGACCAACGTCTTTTGAATTTCTGCGAACAGTAAATGGTCGAGTATTCAATACATACTAAGATGCATGTCGTGAACTGCAATTGCTAGAAGACGATAGCCATTAGGACTTAGCGCTTGCTGATGCTGCGTTGACATCAATGCCCAATAACATTCGTCAGCTGTTTGCAATTATTTTGACGACGTGTTATCCATCGCAAGCACAAACTTTGTGGGAAAAATATAAAAATTGCATGACAGAAGACATATTGCACCGAATTAGACAAACAGATCAATGCCAAAACATAGATTATACGCCAGAGATGTATAATGAAGCATTGGTGTTGATCGAGGATTTATGTGTTCTTATTTCAAATTTACCACTTAATCATTATGGTATGCCATCACTTAATCGCCCAGCTACTGACTTAGTCAATACCGATTTACAACGAGAACAACAATATGACCATGGAAATTTAGCCACGATTATCACGAACAGTGAGCCATTACTAACAGCAGAACAAAAAATTATTTATGATCGGATTATGCTGGCTGTTGCTGCTGAACAAGGCGGTATTTTTTTTTTGGACGCACCAGGTGAAACCGGTAAGACATTTTTAATATCGTTGATTCTTGCCAAAATACGGTCGCAACAGAAAATCGCATCGGCAGTTGCATCGTCAGGCATTGCGGCTACTTTACTGGATGGTGGGCGAACGGCACATTCAACATTCAAGCTGCCATTGGATATTCATCATAAACCAGATGTAATGTGTAACATCAAAAAGAATAGTAGAATAGCTGCAGTGTTGTGGAAGAGTTCTATAATAATTTGGGATGAGTGCACAATGGCGCACAAATATTCACTTGAAGCATTGCATAGAACTATGCAGGATTTAAACAGCAATAATAAACTTTTCGGTGGTACTATCTTACTTTTGTCTGGTGATTTCCGTCAGACCTTACCGGTTATACCTCGCTCAACTTTCGCGGATGAGATTAATGCATGTTTGAAACAATCATTCTTATGGCGAAGTGTTGAAACACTTCGATTGACCATAAACATGCGGGTACAGTTGCAAAATGATCCATCAGCACAAATATTTTCCGAGCAATTACTAGATATTGGGAACGGTAAAATAGAACTGCAACCAAATACGCAATGTATCAAACTGCCAGACAATTTTTGTACTGTTCTTCAAGATAAAAATGAATTGATTCAGAGTATTTTTCCGGATATACAGAATAATTACTTGAATCATAACTGGCTCAGTCATCGGGCGATTTTGGCAGCCAAAAATGTTGATGTTGACGAAATTAACTTCCAGATACAACAGTTGTTACCAGGCGATTTGTTGTCTTTTAAATCAATCGATACTGTTGTTGATGAAAATGAAAGTGTAAATTTTCCAACTGAATTTTTGAATTCACTAGATATACCTGGAATGCCACCCCACAATCTTCAATTAAAGATTGGTTCCCCGATTATTCTCCTACGTAATTTGAATCCACCTCAATTATGCAACGGTACACGTTTGATCATCAAAAAGATCACCGGAAACATTCTTGAAGCAACCATTTTAACTGGGAAGTTTAAAGGAAAAGTGGTCCTGTTGCCACGTATTCCAATGATACTGTCAGATTCTACCATACCTTTCAAACCGCTACAGTTTTCAATTCGTTTAGCTTTTGCCATGTCAATAAATGAGTCTCAAGGCCAAACAATGTCCATTTGTGGTTTAGATTTGGAAAATCCGTGTTTTTCTCATGGGCAACTATATGTTGCATGTTCACGTGTTGGGAAACCGTCGAATCTATTTGTGTTAGCTAAAGACAGGTTAACCAAAAATATTGTGCACCGATTAGTGCTAAATTAAATTAAAATTGAAAGTATTTATAATTTAAAATAATAAATATTACTGTTAAAGATTTGACTATCTGCCTTACCTACCTCATTCATAAGTTTAAATGTCATATGTTATTCACTAACAACTTTGTAATATCCTCATTCGTTACAAAATTAAATGGAAATAATAAATTTAAAAATTAATTCTTTTAAATTGATTTCTGCTTAAGGGCGGGGTAAGGGTTTTCACTTTCGAAAAATCGATTTTTTTTTGTTTTATCTTATTGTTTAACATTTCAAGAATATGTCCTCAAAATTTTAATCCGATCTAAGCAATATTCTTGAAGTTATTGTTTAATTAGTCTCGGGGCCTTTAACGCTCTAACTCTAACAGCTACGGGCGGTTGGGATTGCAGTGCAGCTGTCGAGCAGGTATACAGGTTATTCATTGCTATTGTCCTGATCCCATATCCAGTTTTAGAAATATTTCATTTAGTAAAGCCAGGTAACTAAAACCATATAGATATATTTTATATTTGTATGTTTACTATACACTACATTATTTTAAAAAAAGAAACGAGCTTCAGTTAGTGGTTAGACGTTCGACCGTGCACTTGTAATTTTATTTTTTCAAAAAATTTCCTGAGCAAAAATGCCGAGAGTAAGTAAAATTTCGCGAGAAGACCGTCAAAGTGGAAGGACCTATTTGTGTCGATCAAAAAAAAGATCAAACCCGAATAAAAAAATAAAAGATGAGGCTACCACCAAAAGTGCTTCGGCGAAGAAAATAAAACTAAATGAGAGTGCTGGTGTAAAGGAAGATGTTTAAACGCCTTTTAGAATCATAGATTTTTTGCTTGTGTTTTCAACCATCGCAAGTTTAGTAAAATTTGCTCAGTGTGATGGTTCAATCGAGTTCAAGAGCTGTAAAAAAGAAGGACTTGGCTTCCAAATCCAAGTCAAATGTACAAATTGTGATCCACGCTTTATACCGTCGAGTGAGAAAACTGGTCATCGCTATGAAATCAACACTCGTTTTGCCTTTGTAATGCGTACATTAGGTTTGAGTTTAGCAGGCTGCAATAAATTTTGCGGGCCCATGGACATAGCAAGTAGTTTTCTATCAAAACAATCTTATTTGGATCTCATGAAATCTATTTACTGCAGCATCGAAACGACTGCTGAGAAATTTCTTGTCTCCGCCGCAGACGAAGAAAAACAGCTAACACGTGCAAATTCGGAGTCAGACACTTTGACCGTTTCTGGTGACGGCACGTGGCAGAAGCAAGGCTTTAGCTCTTCCTTTGGCGTCACTTCCTTAATTGGATATTGGTCTGGAAAAATTATAGATATTTTCGTAAGTAGTTCGCACTGCCAGGCTTGCAAATTATGGAGAAATCAATTAAATACTGATGAATTTCAAGATTGGTACGAACATGTTGGAAAAGATGAATGCCAAGCAAATCACACCGGACCATCAGGTAACATGGAAGTAAATGCTGTCATCGAATTGTTTCGCCGATCAGAAGAAAAATACGGAGCGAAAATCAGCAACTATATTGGAGACGGAGATAGTAAAACTTACGGCAATTTAGTAAAAGCTAAACCTTATGGTGAAAATTTTATTATACATAAAATAGAATGTGTAGGTCACGTGCAAAAAAGAATGGGTAAACGTCTACGTGATCTAGTAAATAAAACTGTTGAACATAAAGTTGTAAAACCGGAAAAATGCTGGTAAAACAAGACAAAGTAAATTACTCGGTGGCAAAGGAAAGCTCACTGGAAAAGTCATTGATAATTTGAGTCGATACTACGGAGCAGCAATCAGACATAATTGTGATTCTTTAGAAGGAATGAAAAATGCAGTCTGGGCAACGTTCTACCACCAGCAGTCAACAGACGATTACCCTCAACACCATAAGTGCATGAGCGGTGAGAACTCGTAGTGTTCGTATCAAAAAGCTTTGGCCACAACAGGAGTGGAAAATTTCAATCATGACTACACTCCACTTCCACAAGATGTCATAGAAGCGATCAAACCGATTTATGAAGATTTGAGTAAAGACGAACTTCTAAAAAGGTGTCTTGGAGGTTTTACTCAAAATGCCAACGAAAGTTTGAACCAGCTGATTTGGAGAATTGCACCGAAAAAATTATCTGGCAGCAGACAAATTGTTAAATTTGCATCTTATGTAGCTGCATGCACATTCAATGAAGGTGCTGGTGCTCTTCTAACTTTTCTGTCTGACATGGACGTCAGTGTCGGCCCAAGCGCTCACGAGTATGCATCATCTACGGACAGCAATCGCATTGATAGGGCCGAGTTCCAAGCTGTGCAGCAGAGCAAAGAAGCCAGAATAAAACGAAGACTTGAAAAAAAACAGGCTGAAGACATCGACAATGCTGAAGGATGTGTGCTGTATGGAGCTGGAATTGATGATTCTGTGTAAGTTTAAAAAAAAATTTTTTTTCTTCACTTTTTTGCTTCATAAACTTTAAACGCGTTTTTCTCAAAACTACTTTTTCAAAGTCCGTGTTCACTGCCATTTGAAAACTACTCGACCGATTCATTTCAAACTTTGTACACATTTTCTTCATATAAAATACCTCCCCCCTACGTTTAGTAAAAATTTTTTTTTTAACATTAAGGGTGTTTCCCACCCACAAAATGGCGGAAATTTTAGTCGAAAATAACGGTTCACACTTTAGATGGCCGCCAAAAATTTTTAAATTAAAAAAAAAATAATCAGAGAACGTTGGGGGGAAGATTTGTTTATAATTTAACTAAATTTTTATGGTTTTTCATTTTCAGATAATTTCCGGCCGAGTTACAGTGAACACCGCAAATTGTTTTTTTTTCAAGACGTCCTGGGGGAAGCTCTGTCACGGGCTAATGGTTTAATATTTTTGCATGAAAAATTTACAGAACATAGTCAAAACTATGCTCAATAATGTATAGAAATTTTGAATAAAATTGCTCAATCGATATTTGAGATAAAAAATCACAAAAAAAGTGGTTTTTTTTTTACGCTGAAACCCTTACCCCTCCCTTAATATAAACTGTAAGAAAATTTTAATCAATCGTGTTCAACGTCCTTCCCCTTCAAATCCCAATCCCGTGAATTTGTGTACCAACTTCAACATTTCCGTCTTGGTTCGTAAATAATTTTATTGTACTAAAGGGTTATAGTCGTAGAAAATCTGTCATGGAGGTCACCATATTTTTTTACAAATACCATCTATGTAAAAAGTATGGTGGTCCCCGTGACTGATGTTCTCCTACCGTTCCTTTTAAATTGTATACTACAATGTAATATAACAATAACTTTAGCCACAGCAACGCCTGGCCGGGTCTGCTAGTATATATATATATATATATATATATATATATATATATATATATATATATATATATATATATATATATATATATACTAAGCTGTTACCCGCCTCGCTTCGCTGGGCGCTTTATAGAATTGCATTTTTAGATCTAGACTTGAAATTTAATTAGAGTATTGTTTTGACTTGCACAGATTCCAAATGAGTATTGAAAGTTTTAGTTAATGTCATTGCAAGTCTCATAAGTAAAGTTGAAGTCTGTCTAGCTTCAAGTGCGAAGAATTTTTGTCATTTAAAATTTTCTCAGCGACATCAATTTTTCATAGAAAATAAACTTAACATGTTTTTTACATACCCAGTGTTTGGAAAATGCATTCATTTTAATCAGTAACATTCCCTCGATCCCGTAATAAGAACAATTTATAAGTTATGTAATCAGCAAAAATAACATGTATGTAAAATTCTAAGTTCGTTGACCGAATTACTACATATAATGTTAAGTTTTGGAAACCTTACAATGACTTTTTTCCCGCTGGTAAAGAGACGTTTGTTGCAAGGAAATTTTTAGCAAATGTTATTGAAACTCAATAGACAGGGTCTAAATTTTATGTTTCAAAAAGTCCTAGTTGATAAACAACAACATTTTCAGTAGATTTCATAGATATCTAACTATTTTAATTCTTGAAACCAATTTTACCATAACCAAACATACGATCAGCATATAAATATAAATTTTCAACACTTAGTTCACCAGACATAATTAGCTTCTTTCTTTAACTTTTTTTTTAAATGACGTGAAATCAATCAAATATTAAGGTTATGTAATAAAAACAAAAGAAAATCGTATTAAAAACAAATGAATGGAAAATGAGTCTTTTGTTTTTAGTAGCGGGAAAAAATGGATATAAAAATTAATCGTAAAAAAATGAGAAAGGGTTGATAAAATCCAAAAATAAGTAGCCTATAACCATATATGAAAAATTTTGCGTCGAAAGGTAGCAGTCCCATCCCGATAGCTTCAGTAGTTTTGACGTCAACTTTTATCAAAGGAACCCTATTTCGTTATATATGTATATTTTCCACCCACGCATTCGCCCACGCGTAGGTATATATGGAACTAAATTCTCAAAAAAGTAACGTAATAAAAATTATTTCCTTTTATGCCGATAAAAAAAACAAATAAATTAAAGAAAAATGCTCGTCTTTTGTTTTTATGGGCGGGAAAAATGTTTATCTAAGTTAAATAGAAATAAAATTGTGAAGGATTGATGGAATTCGAAAAATAAGTAGCCTATAACCATCTACAATTCATTCCGCGTCGAATGGTCCTAGTCCCATGTCAATATGTTCAGTAGTTTTTGCGTGATTGACGGTCTACGAAACCCACTTTCCCTATATATATATTAGGGTGATTTTTTTTTTTACTTTATTTTTTTTTTTCGGTCCCATCGTAAATTCTTGTTGGAAATACCCAAAAAAAAATTCCCTGAAAGTTTGAGCTCTTAATATTAATTAACGTCCTCGACCAAGGCATGTGAATATTTCCCATTAAAAATACACAAAAACTTTGATTTTTAATTTTTGAATTTTTAAAGCTCAGCGGCATTTCATGGGATCACTTTGATCGAAGATGATTTTTCCTTAGAATTGAACGTTCTACAAAAGTGCCCATTGCCGCAAAGTCGTAACTCACACTGGCGAGGCAGTACGGGCCACTGAACCTGATTTTTTCATAAAATTGGCGTTTTTTCGCATTTATCTCGTAAATATCAAGAGCTACGGAAAAAATGTAAATGACAAACTTGTAGAAAATTCAATTTCCAACAAAAAAAGTCCTATGGACCAAATCGCTAAGATCAATACTAAGCGAGATATTAAGCCTTGAATATATTTTTTCGTGAAATTTTGGCCGATCTTTGATTTAAACTTATTAATATCTTGTTTACTTTCTCTGTTTTTTATATTTTTTCTTCAATATATTTTTTTAAGGCTAGAAAACTAAAGCAAATTAATAATCTACAATATTTAACCTTTAATGATAATAAACATTTAATCAAATTCTTTTCTCTTTGTTTCTTCTCCGTCAGTAGGTACTTAATAATCTAATGGCAACGTTGCGATGTAACTAACATCGCGGTGATTCCCCCACCAGTTGATCAACAACGTTTGACAAAAAGTACGCGACCAGCGAAAGCTCAGTCATTGTCCGTAAAACAAAAGCCTCTCCAAAAATCCCCTCTTTTATGTTACCTTGAATTAGTTTAATAAATCGCCCGCCTAATTGCAGCGCTTTCTTTGTTCTTTATTGTGTGATACTAATGCCGCAAATATCGAAAACAAAGCTCAGTGAACACTGAATGTACTCGCGTCGCATTTGTATGCTTTACGTTGCGTTACATTTTTCTATCATTTTTATTCTTGTCAAAGATGTCTGAACAAATCGGAAATAGAGTTTATAATTATTTAATTGGATTTGAAATTCATAATATTAATAATATTCAGTTACCTTCGTGTAGGGATGTATTGAATCTCTTTATGTACAAACATCAATCCTTAAAATTAAGTATACGAGCAAGTGCTAGTAGTGTGATCAGTGATACGAATGCTATTTGGGCTAATCTTTTGATTCCAACTTCTCGACCTCAGCACAGTATTAAAAAATTGGAAAAAATTCACAGTGACTACATGAAACTGAAGAATCATCGAAGTCGTGCAAAGACATCGAAAAGACAACGAACAAATGTGGAACAGTTTAGCAAACGTCTTGATAAATTATTTGACATTGCAAATTGTGCTGCACTAAAAAATTTACCGAAAAATTTGCAGCAATTTTTGACAGATTGTCGTAAAGGAAATAGAAATATCCATCTACCAGCAATTGACGTTATACCAGAAGAAACTTCTGGAAATCTGTCTGCGATGGAAGTAGAAACTCTCAATAATGAGGAAATTGGTTAGTTCTAATATTATAATAGTTTTGTTTAATTATATTTGATTTGTTTAACATTCAGCTAATATGTTTACTAATTGACTGTTAACATTTTTCATTTCAGGAATGAAATTATCCCAACAGTCGTGCTTAAATAGTTTCTGTAGTTCCATATCAAATTCCAGTGAACTGAAGCGAACTTGTTCAGACTTTGAAGATACAATGCCAGCGCCTAAGAAAAATAAAATTGATATTCTGACTTCGGAATTAGTATTAGCACTAGATAGAACTAAAACTAGTAACAGAAATGCGATGTACATCATTTCTGCTGTTATTCAAAGTTTAGGACTTGAGATTGATAAATATAATTTAAGTTACTCCACTATTCGCAATGCGCGTATTTCAAAAAGAGAAGAAATTGTCGATACGATCGAAGAAGAAGAAATTTTTGATGACTCTCTCGTAGTGCACTGGGATGGAAAGATGCTTCCTGCGGGAAATGGTTAACCAAAAGCAGAACGATTATCAATACACGTCACCGGAATAAATACTGATAAAAATTTAAAAACTCCGATTCTCTCTGATGGCACAGGTGAAAGCCAAGCTTCAGCCATTTTTGAAACGCTGATAGAGTGGGATCTTTGCGATAATGTTAAAGCAATGTGCTTTGATACAACTAGTTCAAATACCGGTAAGTTAATGTTGTGGTTGAATGAATTTATATCACAGTATTTGTTTTTTGACTTGGGAAGAAATTTTCAAATAAGAATTTGATTAATTTTTTAAATTATTTTTACGAATGTTGAGTTAAAATATAAGCTGAGTCAAAAATTTGAATAACTGATAATTAAATAACAGTTTATCAATAACTAATTCTTTGTTTTAGGTTGTTTTAATGGCGCATGTGCATTATTAGAAGATAAAATTGGCCGTGACTTATTATATATCTTGCTTGTTGCCATCATACTTCTGAATTGATGTTACGAAATGTTGCAGAAGTTGCTTGGCCAGTGACGAATAGTCCAAATGTACCAATTTTCAAAAGACTCAGAGATAATTGGGAAAAAATTGATAAATCTGCGTATGAAATCGGCACAGAGGATAAAGATATTGCACTTATTTTAAATCAAAGAAAAGACGATATTCTTGACTTCATAGAAAATCAACTGAAGGTATTAATTAATTCATAAATAGTTTTACCATTGAAAGAATTATTATTTATAAAGTTGATTTCTTTTACAGTCATTAGATCTTTCTGATACACTGATAGAAGGACTTGTTAATATTTGAATAATTACTGAAAGAGCGGAAAAGCGGGGATCAGGTTTAGGTCTGGATATCTCAATTAAAACGCGTAAATTATTATCAAAAATAACACTAGGAATTTATTTACATTAAATACACTCAATATGTAATATGTTTAATAGCGGATTGTTAAGATAAAAGCGGATTTATAAATTACAGCGTGGTTTGCAAAAGCGAAGCCGGTTGACACGTGGTTGAACACTTTGCCGGCATTGAAAAAGCGGTGAAATAAATGCACTGTTAACACAAATTACCTTTAACAAACTAAAGCGGATTATTAACGATTAATTTAAGCAAATTAAATTATAAAATAAGCGAAATGCGGTTTATTAATGAAAAGCGAAAGTAAAGAAAAACTAATGGCGACTTGATGCAGCGAAAGCGTAGAAGCGAAAGATAATAACAATAGTCCGTCTTCTTCCTCGTTGAGTTGGGGAAGAAGGCTATTGCGCATGTCTAGCGGGAGCGATCAGCCAATAAAGCGGTCGATTCATGGCGTGATCGAGAGGCTGATTTTCTATTGGCGGTTCGATTTTTGCGGGAACTAGCGGTGGACAGGTGCGTCTCTCGAATTTGGGAGTCCCCCAGGAGCGAGTTAATCGCTACTGGGCCTTGTTCACCGAACATTCTCCCCCGGGTTGGCGGCTGCGTCGACAAGATCATCTTCTTCATGCGTTAGCGGCAGGACACAGAGCTTTGTAATTGGACGTACCAGCTCTGTGTTAACTGTCTTAACAGTTACTACGCGGATTTGTCCATCTTCACCTGGATGGACAGCAATTACTTTGGCTAATGGCCACTTGGTTGGCGGGAGATCCTCAGTGGTGATCAGTACAACTGAACCCACCTTGATCTGGTTGCGTCGATGATGCTACTTTGAAATGGCCTGGTAGCGGTGGATGCAATCCTGGTAGTAGCGTTTCCAGAAATGTTGAACCATTGTTCCCAGTGCGAGAGCCGAGCAGGTTGTAAATCTGTCAGCGATGGCTCTAGGATAGCGGTCAGTGACTGTCCGATTAAGAATTGACCTGGAGTCAGTACAGCCAGGTCAGCAGGATCTTCATTCAGCGGTGTGAGCGGTCTGGAATTCAATATGGCTTCAATTTGAGCCAGTAGCGTTGAATATTGCTCAAGCGTCAACAGCGAGTCTCCGATTGTTCTTCGAAGGTGAAATTTGATAGATTTCACAGCGGCTTCCCATTTTCCTCCAAAATGTGGAGCTCCAGGTGGATTGAATTTCCAGTTCGTGCCATCTTGAGCGATCAAGGTTGATAATTCTCGTAATGTGCGGGATCCTGCAGCGAATAGTCGTTTCAGCTCTTTATCTGCTCCTACAAAATTGGTTCCACAGTCTGAATATAGTGTGTGGCAGATACCTCGGCGACTAGTAAAGCGGCGATAAGCGGCGATGAAAGCGGCAGCGGTGTAGTCAGTTACTAGCTCTAAATGTACAGCTGAACTTTGCATACTTCGATATAACTCGAATTTTTAAGTGATTTAGTTGTATAAATTTTGCCTTTTTAAATAATATTTTTTACTTTAAAATTCTGAAAATATCTTCTTTTCTGGCCGCAATTATTAAATTTTTCTTTTTTTTTGTTAGAATCATCATCCGAGAAATGATTACAAGGAGTTTTTGGAGCTGAGCTGTATCTTTTTGGGTGGTATCAAAAGTCATAGAGCCGAATTTAAAGCACCTGGTGCTTTTCATCACGCACGGTGGTTATCGAAAGCTCTCTATTGCTTGAAAATATATATGTTTAGAAACCAGTTTAAAATGGAAGCAAACGAAAAAAAAATTTTGCAGAAAATATGTGTTTTCATCGTAATATTTTATGTAAAAATATGGTTTACTGCTCCTAATGCAATAAATGCTCCAAACTCGGATTTGCAATTAGTAAAAGATCTTATTGACTACAGAAAAATACATCCAGAAATTGCAAATGCAGCACTCGATAAATTGTCTCGGCATTTGTGGTACTTACACGAAAATCTTGCTTGTTTAGCTCTTTTTGATGAAACTGTGTCAGTAGAAGAAAAAGTAAAGATCGTACAAAAAATAAATTCCCAGGTAGCGGTCAAAAAGCCTAATAAACGTTTATCAGTCGCTTATGAAGAAATAACGTCGTTATCTGAGAAAAACATAAGCGATTTTGTTAATCCAAACTCGTTGTTTATTTTTGAGCAATTTGAGCTCCCCTATGAATTTTTGCATACAGATCCAAGTTTGTGGGAATCAAATCTTGAGTATAAACGATGTTATGATACATTCAAAAAGTTAAAAGTAGTAAACGATACTGCGGAAAGAGGAGTAGCGCTAGCCGAAAGTTTTAATGAAGTATTGACTTATAGCGAAGATGAAAGACAAAGAATTTTTCAAACTGTTCAGCACCATCGATCTCAATACACATCGTGTAAAAAATCACAATATATTGACAATGAATTAATCTAACAATTCATTTTTCTACTTTCAATAATAATTAATTGGTATTGTTGTTTTTATTTTTATTAAATACTTATTGTTGTTAATATAATTCGAACTATTATAATTTAATAAACTGTTAATAATATATAAATTATTTAAGTGTAATTGAATTCATAAGTTTTATGCAGAAACTCGTAAATCCATTATTTATTGAAGATTCTTAAGATATAAGCTTTTATAATGTAAGATACTTATCATATCCTGTTTTTCTAGCCTTAAAAAAATATATTGAAGAAAAAATATAAAAAACAGAGAAAGTAAACAAGATATTAATAAGTTTGAATCAATGATCGGCCAAAATTTCACGAAAAAATATATTCAAGGCTTAATATCTCGCTTAATATTGATCTTAGCGATTTGGTCCATAGGACTTTTTTTGTTGGAAATTGAATTTTCTATAAGTTTGTCATTTACATTTTTTCCGTAGCTCTTGATATTTACGAGATAAATGCGAAGAAACGCCAATTTTATGAAAAAATCAGGTTCAGTGGCCCGTACTGCCTCGCCAGTGTGAGTTACGACTTTGCGGCAATGGGCACTTTTGTAGAGCGTTCAATTCTAAGAAAAAACCATCTTCGATCAAAGTGATCCCATGAAATGCCGCTGAGCTTTAAAAATTCAAAAATTAAAAATCAAAGTTTTGGAGGACGTTAATTAATATTAAGAGCTCAGACTTTCAGGGAATTTTTTTTTGGGTATTTCCAACAAAAATTCACGATGGGACCGAAAAAAAAAAATAAAGTAAAAAAAAAAATCACCCTAATATATATAAATTATTTTGATGAAGCATGGATTGAAGCTCGGTGATCAAATCCTTGTCAATATTATTCTCAAATATATTACATCTCGATTGAGCTTGAAAATTCAAATCTTCAATGAAATAAATTTGTAAAAATTTTTCTTGGTTTTCGTCAACAGGATAGATACTACCAATGGTATGATAAACTTATCCTTGAACTTTGAATGTCGGTAAATATACATCATTGAAAACTTTAGATGCTCTGAAAGATGTCATTTGAAAAGCAGCATTATATTTTCTGATATTTTCAAGAAAATGTTTTGACTTGCTGTGTACTCCTTTTATTAAATTATAGAGTGGTTGGGGAGGTTGAAGAATCGGTGGTAAAGAAAATTTTCCTTCGGAACAACAAATTGAATGACATTCATCCTTCCACCGTAGTGCAGAACAATATGCGCAAATAAACGACATTTTTCCAATTTTAAATGCTGGATCATCATCATACTTAATTCTTATATCATAGTTAAATGCACTATATTCTTTTTGCTTTCCCCATGGAGACATATTGTATAGTCCAGTAGTATTATTAACGTTATCATTATTATTATTATTATTATTATTATTATTATTATTATTATTATTATGTTATTAAATGTTATTAAATGCTCAGGGGGGTTGTCCCCGGAGTCCGATTCTCCGAGGGCCCAGCCTGAGCTCCATCCATTACTGCTGTACCACTCCGCACAACAAGGCGGTTAGTGATCACAGCAGGCCAAGGTCATTTTCCTAAGTAGACGGAGGGAACCTAGTATGACAGCCTTCTGCATCCTGACCGCCAAGAATTCAGCTTTTGATGAGCAAGCTGGAACTCTGGCAAGTGAGGATACAAAAGACTGTTTCATCCCTCCGAGGACGCCAACAATCAGGACGACGAGCTTGACACGGTAACCTGGGTAAAGTTTGCCAATTTCAAACAGGAGATCCTGATATATCTGTCTTTTGTGCTCTTCTTTGGCTGAGATGTTGTATTCAGCCGGGGCCGAGAACTCAATGACATAAATGTCACGAGTAGCCTTGTCGAAGAGCACAATATCAGGTTTGTTGTGATCGATCCGCCGAGTTGTTGCAAACGGCATGTTCCAATAAATTTTGCAACTGTCATTCTCAACAACCTGGGGAATATCTCCTGGCAGATAAGGCAGCACCGGTGTCATATCAATACCGTAGTAATGACGAAGATAGTAGTACAGTACTCTCAGGGCAGCATTGTGACGCTGGATGTATGCACCTCTCGCCAGCACAGGACATGCTGACAAAATGTGCATAAGCGTCTCCGGATGTTGTTTACACGCCCTGCAGGTCGTGTCCGGGAGCTGCACCTGGAGCACCTTGCTACGGTACTCTAGAGTGTTAATGACACCATCTTGGCAAGCAAATATGAACCCTTCAGTCTCGGACATCAGGCCAGCTGACTTTAAGAAGGAAAACGTCAGCTGAGTGGACAAGCCATGATCACGCACGTGTTTGAAGAACACGCTGTGCATAGACTTGTCCATCAGTTTGCCTAGGAGTAGTTTTTCCTCGGCGTTCCTGATGGCGCTCTTGAATTCCTCCTTTCGGAGTTCCATAAGAGCGTTTATTTCTCCAAGACCAAGGGTTCTTGCCGCATATATTGCTGCCTTATATAAGAACGACCCCTTATGCGCATTCTCATGTTTATGAACAATTTGCATAAGAAAGTCATCCTCATCTGCAGTGAAATTGACAACTTCGTGTGTTAAACCCAGGACTAAACGATCGTGAAGCCGCTCCAAGCTCTGCAAACCTCTCCCTCCGATCGACCGGGAGAGGTATAATCTGGCGACTGATGAATTGGGGTGCATGCTCCGGTTCATGTTGATAGTCTTACGGGTTCTGATGTCGAGATCTCGCAGATCCTTTCGGGCCCATTTTAAGACACCGAAAGAGTATAGTAAGACTGGGACAGCGAGCGTGTTAGTAGCAGAGACTTTATTTTTGCCGGAAAGTTCGGAGGACCAAATTTTCCGGAGTCTCCTAACATACTCGCTACGGAGAGTTGCTTGGACTTCGGAGACCGCATGCATGCGGTGCTCTTCCATTCCTAGATATCTATACAACTCTCCGGCGTCTAATTGTCTTAAAACGCTCCCATCTACCAACTCGACATCATCACCCGTAACAGAGCACTTACCCCTCGCCAGATGTACGACCGCACACTTGTCCAACCCAAAAGACATTCCGGCATCCCGAGTGTACTCTGCTACGATGTTAAGGGCCGCCTGTAGATGATCTTCATCAGCACTATACAGCTTCAGGTCATCCATATAAAGCAGATGGGTAATCGAGTATTTTCGATCACCCGGAGGCTCCACAGAGTACCCACGAGTTTTACGGAGAGCAACAGATATAGGCAGCAGTGAGATGCAAAACAGCAGAGGGCTCAAGGAATCACCTTGGAAGACCCCTCGTTTGTACTCTACAACTCCGGTTATGTGCAATGCGTTTCCACTTCCAATGTGAAAACGCGTTCGCCAGAGCTGCATTGTACGCCGAATGCATTCCACTATTTCAGGATTGACCCCCAGGCATTTGAGGAGATATAAAATCAACTCATGAGAAGTTGAGTCAAATGCCTTGCGATAGTCGATCCAGGCCATTGACAGGTTGCGTTGATAGTAGATCGCATCTTGTGTGACACATCGATCAACTATCAAGTTCTCTTTGCAACCTGACAGGCCTCTTTTGCTGCCACGCTGTTCATATATCTGTTGCCATACAGGTTCTATCTCATGCAAAATACGGTTGTTTAAAATTTTTGTAAAAATTTTATAAACCGCATTCAAGCAGGTGATAGGCCTGTAATTCTCTGGGTCAGACAAGTCACCTTTTTTTGGTATCAGTACGGTTCGCCCTTCCACGAGCCAGTCTGGAATCGGTTCGTCAGCTCTAATGTACGATGTAAATATACGGGCCAGATGGAGGTGGGTAGAAGTAAACTTCTTCCACCAAAAGACATTTATGCCATCTGGTCCCGGGGCAGCCCAATTTTTGCTGCCATTTAGAGCTGAACGAACTTCATTCACACTGACTGCAGGGCTCTCTTCATCAGCATTCTGTCTACGGTGTTCCCGACAGAATGCTTTAAAGTCGTGCAGAGCTGGAGTATTGGCGTTCACGTTTGGTTGATCTCCATACAACTCAGTCCAAAAAGCTTCCACCCGCTCAGGTGTTGGATAATTCCCGGTAACATCGGTCTTTGGTGTCAGAAACCGTGAAGGGCTGGATCGAAACAACGAGTTGTCGACCAACCGCTTCAGCCTTTTCTCTAGTGACTTTTTGGCAGTCACTAAAGCCCGCAATTTATTGAGCGACTCTTCCTTGATGACAAGAAGAGTACTCTTATTCAGTGTGTGATGACGCCACCGAAGTTCAGCAGCAATGCGTCGAATTCGGGGCGTGTATGCTCTTTGAGTTGTTTCAAACTCAATCACACACTGAATATTATTATTATTATTATTATTATTATTATTATTATTATTATTATTATTATTATTATTATTATTATTATTATTATTATCATTATTATTTAATTATTATTATTATTATTATTATTATTATTATTATTATTATTATTATTATTATTAACGTTATCATTATTATTATTATTATTATTATTATTATTATTATTATTATTATTATTATTATTATTATTATTATTATTATTATTATTATTATTATTATTATTATTACGAATGTCACTTGTATCAATATTAGCATCGTTAGGATTGATACCATTGATTTCGATATTGTCTTGATTATGGAGATTATTTTCTACTATTGTCTCATCAACGGATCCTCGCAATCGTATTAGCCTCATTCTTTTTGCAATAGTTGTAGATCGGCCTAGTTGCAACTTTTTTTTTGGCATGATGGGATTCTGTGAATGCATATAAAAAATTTTTAATAAATTAAAAAATCCATGAAGTCACCAATAACAAATATATTTTATTAAAATAAAATATATAATCAACGTGAATATATTAATTATACTAACTTTTATAAGTTGGAGGCCCTCTTCTTCATTCAACTAACTAACAAATACTAAACGTATCATAACCAATAAATACTAAACAAAACACAATCGATTAAATGACACACAGAATCTTTTTTGTTTTGAAACAAAAGATAGCGTAAATAAATGACATCTTTACATAACCTTTGAAAGATGAATAATTTTTAAACAAAAGATAGTAGCATAAATGAATGCCATATTTACATAACCTAGAAATGAATTAACAAAACCGTTGCTATAGACAACGGTCTAATAATTCATGTCACAACCTTGTGGATGCGTGAGTAGATGCGTGGGAGTGCGTAGGTGGATGCGTGGGAGGATGCGTGGGTGGATGCGTGGGAGTGCGTGGGTGGATGTGTGGGAGTGCGTGGGTGAATGCGTGGGAGGGTGTGTGGAAACGCGTTTATAAGCATTGAAGTGAAGTTAGACATTTTGCCGGTGCTTGTGCGCTCGAATATGAAGAAGAAGTGATGTTCTTTTGTTTTCGTAGCAGAAACAAATGACTATCCACATAAATTTGAAAAAAAATGGTAAAGGGTTGATGGAATTCAAAAAATGAATAGCCTAAAACCTTCTACAATTAATTCCGCGTCGAATAGTCATATTCTCATGCCGATCGGTCCAGTAGTTTTCAAGTTTATCGATAACAAAGAAAAAAAAAGTTGCTTATATATATATATTTATATATATATATATATATATATATATATATATATATATATATATATATATATATATATATGTCGGAGATAATATCGAGCTGGGTTTTCCTAGAGATAGGGAAATTCCCAATATTTTAGTTTGTCTGTTAGTTTCAAGCAAAATTGTAAAGCATAGAATATTTAATAATTATTTATAACTTAAGCCGATTATAATTTTTATGGTTATGGCGATGGGCTTGAGTCCGGAGTGACAATGGTCACCAAACGTAGCCGAGGTCACAGGATAGAAGTAAAAAGTATATAGTTAGAAATATCGACAGACAATGAGGGCTGTCGAAATATTTTTGAGTGAATAAGTACTTAGGGTACTTGGAACGGTAGTTCTCGTTGAGCATTGATCAAGTAAAGATCGCATACATCCTGCTGACCCCGGATTCGTTCTCGGTCTTATTTCCCCAACATCTTTAACTGTTATATCAATCGTAGTAAAATATTTGTAATTAAATTTATTATTTGTACGAGTTAGTGTACGTTATATTCCAAATCAAAGTCTTTGTTATATTTGATTATTGTGAAATAAATAAAGATGGCTGAAAATGATCCAAAGGACTCCAATAATGCCCAAACCAGTATTTCTCCGACATCAGAAGTGGGATCAGGATCATCTGCTACATCTTCCTCTGAGCAATTTAAACTGCTTTTGGAAATGCAAAACAAAAGTCTTGTGGAGCTAATAAAGGCTATGGCAAAACCAGTGTCACCGAGTCGTAGTATTTCACTACCGAAATTTAACCCAGAAAATTCAAACGCGGATTCGTGTGCTTGGTGCGCGACAGTGGATATGTGTTTAGTGGAACGTCCTCTGGAAGGTAGTTCGTTAGTTATTGCACTAAGTGAAGCTCTTCAAGGATCTGCGTCTACTTGGTTGTCTCAAGTGTGTTACCCTGGGATAACCTGGACTGATTTCAAAGATCTTTTCATTGCAAGGTTTGCCGGAGTGGAAACATCAGCAGCAACTCTAATCAATCTGCAAAATAGTCGTCCAAAAGACGGTGAGTGCTTAGCATCTTACTCGAGTCGTCTCCTGGCGTCACTCACGTCAAAGTGGAAAAATTTAACTGCGGAAGAAATCGCAGTATCAGTTGTTCTTGCGCACACGGCTCAGTTTGATAGTCGTCTTCAACGTTTGGCGTTCACCACAGACGTCAAGTCCCGTGTTCAACTGCAGAAAGAGTTAAAAGCTTTTTCTTACACGCGCAAGAGACCTGCGTCGTCCCAAGATGAGCGACCGCCGTCTGATTTCAAGAAATTTAAGTCAGCCGCGCCTATTAAGTGTCATTCATGTGGGAAAATGGGGCACAAGAGTACAAATTGTCCCTCGACGGAAAATCAGAGGAAACCAGAGTCATCACCAAACAATCAGATAGCTGTTAAACATGTTCCAACGCACAACAAGCCTGTTACCTGCTACAAGTGTGGGGAAATTGGACATATCGCTTCCAAATGTCAATCTACGGCCAGCAGCACTTCGAAGAATCATGGAAGCAAGGACTTCAGAGAGCGGCGAATCGATTTCTGCACGGTGGCAGCTCCGTCAGGTTCCTTAATACATCGTGGTGAGTCGTTTTCATTTTGGTTTGATTCGGGAGCTGAATGCTCGTTAATTAAAGAAAGTTTTGCCGCTAAATTTGCGGGTAAACGTAAAAATAATTTAATAATTTTAAAGGGCATTGGAAATGTCGGTGTAAATAGTACTGTACAAATTTTGTCTGAAATTGTAATTAATGGCCATACGTTGGAGATTTTATTGCATGTCATCCCTGATGATTATTTGAAATGTGACATTATGATTGGTCGTGAAATTCTTGGTCAAGGATTTGATATAAATATCTCAGCAGATAGTTTTAGTCTATTTGAAAGTAAAAAGATTAATGTATGCGATAAAGTCGAGTCCGATAGAAAGATTGATTTTAATAATGTAGATACGGATGTAAATGAAGATAGTAGAGAAAAACTTATTTCAATTTTAAAGGAACATACCGACTCTTTTATTCAAGGTTTTCCAAATACTCGGGTTAATACTGGGGAACTTAAAATACGTTTAGTTGACCCTAATGTAACTGTACAAAGGCGACCGTATCGTCTTAGTGCTGAGGAAAGGCAGGTAGTAAGAGAAAGAATAGGTGAACTATTAAATGCAAATGTTATACGTCCCAGCTGTTCACCTTTTGCCAGCCCTATATTGTTGGTTAAAAAGAAAGATGGTTCAGACCGTCTATGTGTTGATTATCGCTCATTAAATGATAATACTATTGACGATAAATTTCCACTACCTCTTATTGCTGATCAGATAGCCCGACTTTCTAACGCAAAATATTTCACGTGCTTAGACATGGCCAGCGGGTTTCACCAAATCCCTGTCCATCTTCTCAGATTATACAGATATATATATATATATATATATATATATATATATATATATATATATATATATCTGTCGGAGAAATACTGGTTTGGGCATTATTGGAGTCCTTTGGATCATTTTCAGCCATCTTTATTTATTTCACAATAATCAAATATAACAAAGACTTTGATTTGGAATATAACGTACACTAACTCGTACAAATAATAAATTTAATTACAAATATTTTACTACGATTGATATAACAGTTAAAGATGTTGGGGAAATAAGACCGAGAACGAATCCGGGGTCAGCAGGATGTATGCGATCTTTACTTGATCAATGCTCAACGAGAACTACTGTTCCAAGTACCCTAAGTACTTATTCACTCAAAAATATTTCGACAGCCCTCATTGTCTGTCGATATTTCTAACTATATACTTTTTACTTCTATCCTGTGACCTCGGCTACGTTTGGTGACCATTGTCACTCCGGACTCAAGCCCATCGCCATAACCATAAAAATTATAATCGGCTTAAGTTATAAATAATTATTAAATATTCTATGCTTTACAATTTTGCTTGAAACTAACAGACAAACTAAAATATTGGGAATTTCCCTATCTCTAGGAAAACCCAGCTCGATATTATCTCCGACACGGCCAACCTGACGATCACACGTCCTCGGGTGCATCTGTAAACATGTCATTACAAGCCGTGTCATTTCATTTTTTTTTTTTTTTTTTTTTTCATTAACATTTCTTTATTCAGAGGTTCATTCGAGCTACGATTCATTCACTCTCGACTATCAAATCTAACAAACTTAGTTTCTTAAGGATGCCTTTTCAAAATTTCTACGATTTGTCTATCCCAGCGATCATGCAGGCTATATTCATCACCACCCCAGGTATAGACCCTTAGCACACAATGGTCTGCAACTGTATATCGCATACAGCAAAACTGTGTACTACCATAGTTACTGAACTATGTACACCAGTCTTCAAAACCTTTCCTACATTGTCAACCAATGACACATGTAGTACAACTTATAATTTTCTCCTCAGGCCCCCGCTACTTCACCAACTGCCCATCGCGCCCTGACAATCTTGGCAACCAAGATTGATTCAAATCACTCTGGATTCGCGGTTACGACTACAGCTTGGCACAAGTAGTTTGACCCCCAGAAGCAAAATTTTTCTCATCGCCACCACATCATCTACTGCCCATCACACTCTGGCCAAACCACCATTGATTTGCCATTATGACCTACAGCCTGATGCACGTGGTGCGACTTTAAACAACTACCATTAGTGCTCAGTCTTCCCCCCGGTGGTTTCTGACTCTGTCTCAGAGTCATTCTGAGAAACTTCCTGTTCATCACTTTCATGATCATCTGGTATATCCAATTCAATAGGAATATGACTTTCCGGCATTTTCCTCAAATTCTCGTGACTATATTTATAAGTCCTATTATTGTCTAATGACTTCAAAGTATACCGATCACCATCGAGAATTTCCGCCACTACAAATGGACCTCTAAACTTAGGATCAAGCTTCGTTTGATTTCTTTCTTCGTTCTTAATTAACACAAAATCTCCTACTTTAAATGGTTCAATTCTAGCTTTATTTTTATCAAATCTATACTTATCGTATTTAGCATTTATTTCTATATTCTCAATAGTTTTTGTCTTACGTCAGAGATATCTATTTCTTTATCTACCTGGCCAACTACCATTCCAAAAGGTCTGGCTACTTTACCAATTAACAATTCTAAGGGACTCGCATTAGTGACTCGATTGGTAGTGTAATTCATTGCCAGTTGAATTTCATTGACAACTGCCTGCCACGAGTTTCCATTCGTTTCGGCTGCAGTAAACATACTTTTAAGAGTACCCATTACTCTTTCTACCTGACCATTCGCTCGACTAGAACCCGTAGCAATTAAATGTAATTTTGAATTTTGAGATGCACAATACTCCTGAAATTCTTTACTTGTAAAACATCTGCCTTGATCTGCTATTATGCGAGTCGGAGGACCAAAGAGGGATATAGCATATTTCAAAGCTTTGATGCTATTAACAGTATCTATTTTACGAGTATGGTACAACAAAACGAACTTAATAAATGCATCTACTAGAACAATAACATACTCTTCAGAATTGTTTTTCCCACTCAGCTTACCCGTAATGTCCATGTGTACTGTATGCCAAGGAATACTAGTTTTAGGGATAGGATGAAGCTCTGCTTGTACTTTACCCGAACTGGACTTGGAAACCTTACAGGTATAACAATTATCAACAAATTTACGGACATATTTCGCCATTCCTTCAAACCAATAATAATCACAAACTTTATCAAGTGTTTTGTCTGAACCCAAGTGCATAATGGATTCATGCACGTGGTTTATCACCGACCACCGAAAAGCACGAGGGATAATAGGTAAACAAAGTGTTTTACCTCGCCGTTGAATTTTGCGATGGAGTAATCCAGACTGTAATTCATAAGTCTTAGCTACATCGGGTGGCAACTCATCGTTTTCTAATTCTTTCACTATCATACTAATTTCAGAATCGCGACGTTGTTCAACTAAAAGCCAATTATCTGAAATTTCTGCCAGGTTAATATGTTTTTCTACAATTTTGTTTCGATTCGTACCTGGCTGTTTTATGATAGGATTTCGAGAGAAGAAGTCAGCGTGAGCCATACGCTTGCCTTCTCTGTAAACAATATCAAAATTAAAAGTCTGTAAGAAAGCCCACCATCGATGAACCCTTGGTGTTAGATCGGCTTTCTTCCGGGCAGCTTTTAACGAATTACAATCCGTTACAACTACAAACGATCGTGCATGTAAATAATGACGGAAGTATTTAACGGCATTAAATACAGCTAACGTTTCCAGTTCATACGAATGATACTTCGATTCAGCTGAGCTAGTCGCTTGACTATAGTACTCTACAACTCGATTAGAACCATCTAACTTTTGCATTAATATGGCGACATAGCCTTCGGAACTAGCGTCCGTATGCAGTTCAATAGGAAGATTTGGGTTAAAGATCATTAGCACCGGCTCGTTAGTTAATGCTGCGATTACTTTTCGACGAACGTTTTCATGGACTTCTGTCCATTCAATATCTCTTTTGGTACCTGAGGTTAGTCGATATAAGGGTCTCATTACCTGCGAGAACTTGGGAATAAATTTACGAAAGTAAGAAGAGAGACCGATGAATTGTCTCAACTGAGTCACAGTATGTGGTGCAGGTAGCATGGTCAATGCTTCTATTTTACGGGAGTTGGGTCGAACCTCTCCAGCGGAAATCTCATATCCTAAGTATTGCACTGAAGTTCTGAGGAACAAACACTTAGAAAAATTGAATGAGAATCCGGCTTTGATAAGAATTTTAATAACTTTTCGGAGTCTTTCTAACGCTTCCTCGATTGTTGAGGCAATAACCATGATATCGTCTAGATACACGATAACCCATTGATAAGCGAGATCTCCAAGAGCTTTCATAACAGCTCGTTGAAAAACGGATGGTGCATTTTTCAGACCAAATGGCATGGTCAGATATTCGAACTGGCCATCAGGCGTGACAAACGCCGTTTTCTCAATGGACTCTGGATGGACAGGGATTTGGTGAAACCCGCTGGCCATGTCTAAGCACGTGAAATATTTTGCGTTAGAAAGTCGGGCTATCTGATCAGCAATAAGAGGTAGTGGAAATTTATCGTCAATAGTATTATCATTTAATGAGCGATAATCAACACATAGACGGTCTGAACCATCTTTCTTTTTAACCAACAATATAGGGCTGGCAAAAGGTGAACAGCTGGGACGTATAACATTTGCATTTAATAGTTCACCTATTCTTTCTCTTACTACCTGCCTTTCCTCAGCACTAAGACGATACGGTCGCCTTTGTACAGTTACATTAGGGTCAACTAAACGTATTTTAAGTTCCCCAGTATTAACCCGAGTATTTGGAAAACCTTGAATAAAAGAGTCGGTATGTTCCTTTAAAATTGAAATAAGTTTTTCTCTACTATCTTCATTTACATCCGTATCTACATTATTAAAATCAATCTTTCTATCGGACTCGACTTTATCGCATACATTAATCTTTTTACTTTCAAATAGACTAAAACTATCTGCTGAGATATTTATATCAAATCCTTGACCAAGAATTTCACGACCAATCATAATGTCACATTTCAAATAATCATCAGGGATGACATGCAATAAAATCTCCAACGTATGGCCATTAATTACAATTTCAGACAAAATTTGTACAGTACTATTTACACCGACATTTCCAATGCCCTTTAAAATTATTAAATTATTTTTACGTTTACCCGCAAATTTAGCGGCAAAACTTTCTTTAATTAACGAGCATTCAGCTCCCGAATCAAACCAAAATGAAAACGACTCACCACGATGTATTAAGGAACCTGACGGAGCTGCCACCGTGCAGAAATCGATTCGCCGCTCTCTGAAGTCCTTGCTTCCATGATTCTTCGAAGTGCTGCTGGCCGTAGATTGACATTTGGAAGCGATATGTCCAATTTCCCCACACTTGTAGCAGGTAACAGGCTTGTTGTGCGTTGGAACATGTTTAACAGCTATCTGATTGTTTGGTGATGACTCTGGTTTCCTCTGATTTTCCGTCGAGGGACAATTTGTACTCTTGTGCCCCATTTTCCCACATGAATGACACTTAATAGGCGCGGCTGACTTAAATTTCTTGAAATCAGACGGCGGTCGCTCATCTTGGGACGACGCAGGTCTCTTGCGCGTGTAAGAAAAAGCTTTTAACTCTTTCTGCAGTTGAACACGGGACTTGACGTCTGTGGTGAACGCCAAACGTTGAAGACGACTATCAAACTGAGCCGTGTGCGCAAGAACAACTGATACTGCGATTTCTTCCGCAGTTAAATTTTTCCACTTTGACGTGAGTGACGCCAGGAGACGACTCGAGTAAGATGCTAAGCACTCACCGTCTTTTGGACGACTATTTTGCAGATTGATTAGAGTTGCTGCTGATGTTTCCACTCCGGCAAACCTTGCAATGAAAAGATCTTTGAAATCAGTCCAGGTTATCCCAGGGTAACACACTTGAGACAAACCAAGTAGACGCAGATCCTTGAAGAGCTTCACTTAGTGCAATAACTAACGAACTACCTTCCAGAGGACGTTCCACTAAACACATATCCACTGTCGCGCACCAAGCACACGAATCCGCGTTTGAATTTTCTGGGTTAAATTTCGGTAGTGAAATACTACGACTCGGTGACACTGGTTTTGCCATAGCCTTTATTAGCTCCACAAGACTTTTGTTTTGCATTTCCAAAAGCAGTTTAAATTGCTCAGAGGAAGATGTAGCAGATGATCCTGATCCCACTTCTGATGTCGGAGAAATACTGGTTTGGGCATTATTGGAGTCCTTTGGATCATTTTCAGCCATCTTTATTTATTTCACAATAATCAAATATAACAAAGACTTTGATTTGGAATATAACGTACACTAACTCGTACAAATAATAAATTTAATTACAAATATTTTACTACGATTGATATAACAGTTAAAGATGTTGGGGAAATAAGACCGAGAACGAATCCGGGGTCAGCAGGATGTATGCGATCTTTACTTGATCAATGCTCAACGAGAACTACCGTTCCAAGTACCCTAAGTACTTATTCACTCAAAAATATTTCGACAGCCCTCATTGTCTGTCGATATTTCTAACTATATACTTTTTACTTCTATCCTATGACCTCGGCTACGTTTGGTGACCATTGTCACTCCGGACTCAAGCCCATCGCCATAACCATAAAAATTATAATCGGCTTAAGTTATAAATAATTATTAAATATTCTATGCTTTACAATTTTGCTTGAAACTAACAGACAAACTAAAATATTGGGAATTTCCCTATCTCTAGGAAAACCCAGCTCGATATTATCTCCGACATATCTATATATATATATAGGAGACTTTCTATAGATATAGATAGTCACTCATCACGATATCTCTGGAACTATAAGACCTAGAGACTTGAAATTTGGCAGGAATATTCCTTTTGCCAAGTAGAGGTCAGCTAAGAACGGATTTCACGAAATTCCACCCACAAGGGGGGTTGCGGGGGTGTTCACGAAAAAAATTCATATTTTTCAATTATGGCTTTTAATAGTTCAAAACTTGGTCAGAATGTTTCAAATTACATTTAGAAATTTTTTAAAAACGAATTCTGTGACATTCCACCCCCCTGGCGTGCCCGTGCGTGGGCGTCAAATTAAGAAAAAATTCGTAAATTTCAATCTATAGCTATTAATACTTTGAAACATGGCCAGAATGCTTTTTGGCGTTTTTGAGTTGTTAAGAATAAATTTCATTAAATTCTACCCCCACATGTCCGTGCGTGGGCGTAAAATTAAAAGAAATTGTACCTTTTAATCTATAGCAGCTAAAGGATTGAAATTTGACCAGATTGATTTTTTTGGAGTTTTTGAGCTGTAAAGAATGAATTTTATGAAATGCCACCCTCACAAATCCTTGCGTGGGCGTTAATTAAAAGATTATAAAATTCAATTCCTAAAGGATAATAAGAAGGCATTAAATATAAAAAAAATTAGGAAAACGGTTGACCCTAAAGGCCATCCCTGCAACTTCCCGCTAATTCCGTTAATACCTGGCCGCTTTTTTGAGCTCTTCGAGCTCAAAAGTACAATCTGTGTGTTGTTTTAAGCTCTCCGAGCTCAAAAAGATACCTTTTCTATGCTTTTGAGCTCTTTGAGCTCAAAAGTCTGATAGAAGTTTCATGGAACACTATTTTTGAATGTTCATACCGCAATAACTTTTGAATGAATGAACCGATTTTTACGCGGTTGGCGGCATTCTACGTAGTTTTTAAGCCTTATAAATAATTTCTAAGTTTCAATTGGTCAAACTAGAAATTTCGGAGTAACTCTGAAAAACACTTTTCGGTTTTCTTTCGTTCACGATATCTCTCGAACGAATCAACCGATTTTGACCAGCTTGGTGGCAATCGACGTGGTTTTATGATGTTAAGAGCTGATTAGTTTTTGGAATCGATCGGTAGAGCTGTTTGAAAGTTATTCCAAAAAATGTCGAAGTTATGTTGAAAAAATCCTTATTTCCAAATATTTCGTCGAGGATATCTCTCGAACTAATCAACCGATTTCTACGTTTTCGGCGGCAATCGACGCGGTTTTTTAACCTCTGAAATTATTTTATATCATCAAAAACGATCCGAGAAGAAATGACGAAGTTATGTGAAAAAAACAGTTTTTTCGGTTTTCTTTCGTTCACGCTATCTCTCGAACGAATCAACCGATTTTGATCGGGTTGACGCCGATCGGCGTGGTTTTTCAAGCTTAAGGGCGGATTAGTTTTTGAAGTTGATCGATAGAGCCGTTTAAAAGATATTCCAAAAAAACTACTTTCAAAAATGATTTTTTTCTTATTTTTTTTAAGATTTTTCAAGATTTCTTAAAATCTATCGGTCCGAATCGGTTCAAATTCTCAGGAAATCTAAGTTCAGCGTAGCCCTTTCGAATGGCACCAACCGCGATGAAATCGGTTCAACCGTTCAAAAGTTATAAGCGAGTCACATAGTCACACACACACACACACACACACACACACACACATACATACATACAGACATAGTGACAACATCGCGGGGGTAGTCAGGGAAGCTTCCTGTGACCTTCAAACGTCGAGATCTGATGAAAACTCGATTTTTGCCAAACGGGGTAAAAACAATAACTTACCGATTTTTGAAAATCTGAGATTTTTAGCGGGAAGTTAAAAATTAAAAATTTTTATATAAGGTAAAAGCCCTAATAGATGATCATGTACCATTATATGATCACTCTATGTATTTGTATACCTATATTTGTGAAAATAGATATACAAATACACGTATATTGTACGCCACGCGAAGCGGGCGGGTAACGGCTAGTATATATATATTAGGGTGGCCCAAAAAAACCGACTATTTTTTTTTTCTTAGTCTCAAGTGAAAAAATGTTAGTTTTTGATGTTTTAAGAGCCCTCACCAAAGGACAGCTTAAAAAAAAATTTTTAAGAAGTCACTCCAAATTTTTGAAAATTTCAAAAATCGTCAAAAATCGAATTTTTTTTTTTTAATTGTTTTTTTCTCGTTACGGTATAATTTTATAGACCAAAAAAAAAATAAGTTTCTGAAAATTTCAGTTCAAAATTTAAATTTTGAAAGGTCGCTCATAATTTTTTTTTTTTTCTTTAATTAGTCATATCGTTGACTTTAACTGTTGGAAGTGGTACGTTGGGGTCTTTTTGGTTTGTAAAAATCTTAACCTACGCGGCAAGGACAAATCTCAACCAAGCTGGTTTCTAAGACCAGCTTGGGATTCGAACCCACGCCTGGCAGTTGATTAAATAAAATTATTAAATTAAAAAAAAATTATATTTTCTATGTTGTGCTTGATTTTTAGTTCATCTCATGATGTATTTTTATCGATTATGGTACTAAATAAAAAAAAAAAAAATGCATGGAATTTTAATTTGAATAGTAAAAGGTCGCTCGAAAAAATCTAAACTAATGCACTAATAAAATGAAAAAAATTATGAGCAACCTTTTATAATTTTAGGTTTGAACTGAAATTTTCAGAAAATTATTTTTTTTTAGTTTATAAAATTATACCATAACGAGAAAAAAAATTAAAAAAAAAAAAAGTTCGATTTTTAACGATATTTGAAATTTTAAAAAATTTGGAGTGACCTCTTAAAAATTTTTTTTTGAATTGTCTTTTGGAGAGGCTATTAACAAGCAGAAACTATGCAAACATGATGGTATAATTACTAACTGTTTTATCATCTGTTAACATTTTTTTTTAGCTCGACCTACAAAGGAGATAATACCACTCGCGGGAAAATTAAAACAAAAAAATAGAAAAACGGTAGACCCTGAAGGCCATCCGTGCAACTTCCCGCTTATTTCATACCTAGGTGCTTAAAATTGCACTAATGATGTTTTTGAGCTCTCCGAGCTCAAAAAAACCATTTCTGTGTTATTTTGAGCTCTCTGAGCTGAAAGAGATAACTTTTTTATGCTTTTGTGCTCTTCGAGCTCAAAAGTCTGATAGAAGTTTGATGAAACACAATTTTTCAAATTTTCAAACCGCAATAACTATTGAATGAATGAACCGATTTTTACGCGGTTGGCGGCGATCGACGTGGTTTTTTTTTGTTAAGAGCTGATTGGTTTTTGGAATTGATCGGTAAAGCCATTTAATAGTTATTCCAAAAAATATCGGAGTTATGTTAAAAAATTACTTGTTTCGAAATATTTCGTCGACGATATCTCTCGAACAAATCAACCGATTTCAACGTTCTTGGCGGCGATCGACGCGGTTTTGAGCTTTAAAAATTATTCTATTTGATCAAAAAAGATCCGCCAAGAAATGTCGAAGATATGTGAAAAAAACACTTTTTTCGGTTTTCTTTCGTTCACGATATCTTTCGAACGAATTAAACGATTTTGACCGAATTAGCGGCGATCGATGTAGTTTTTCAAGCTTAAGGGCGGATGAGTTTTTGGAGTTTATCGATAGAGCCGTTTAAAAGTTATTCCAAAAAAACCAAAACCACTTTAAAAAAAATTTTTTCTTATTTTTTTTTTTTTTTTTTTCGAGATTTTTCAAAATTTATCGGTCCGAATCGGTTCAAATTCACAGGAAATCTAAGTTTGAGGGAACTCTTTAGAACGCCGTTTGGTTGGTTCCGATCGGTTCAGTCGTTCAAAAGTTATAACCGAGTCACATAGTCACACATAGTCACACACACACACACACACCTCGGAGGGTAGCGTTGTTCGCGTCCGTAGGTTCTGCTTTTACACCCTACACGTGCTCTCCGGGTAGTGCCAAATGAACAACACCAAACAACGATATGGAAAGGTCAGAAGATTTTCAAACATCGTTTACAGTACAGAGGATGGATACCTCAGTGCTGGCGAGGGAAGGCGTGCAAACGGGCCTAAACTCATCGTTATCAAGCGACCGTTTAAACAGTGGAGTAGACCCCATGGCTCTGCTGTCTAGCAATGCTAGCAAGGTTACAGGGAGTACGAAATCAGCCCAGATGGCAGAGAACGGACAGCTGAGCAACATTCCTTCAAAAAGTGGAGGACCTTTTGCTCCTGCCACTAATCAAACCCACCGACGAAGAATGAACTCTCTACCGACCGTCACCGGCCAACAGTCACCAATGGAGAGGCTCGGCAACAAGATTGATGAGTTAGCCGACTTCATAAAAGACAAAAAGAATCTCCACCATGAGATCAGAAAATTGGTTTCGTCTATTAGTACGGCATATAGGCTGGCCAACAAATCACCAACGAAGTCGGCGTCAACGACTCAAACATCTCCGAGTCTGAACAAAAAATCACAGCCACCTCTGACCACTCCTAAGAAATTACCACAGCAAGGAGATGGCAACAAGAAGAGGCCGCTGTCCACGCCCAGCCCTTCCTCAGATATTCACAAGCCAGCACAGAAAAAGACAGCCCGGGATGATACCTGGACCAAAGTGACTCGGCAAAACAAGAAAAAGAAAGAACAAGAGCCAGTGACTCAAGCTGCTACAGCCCAAGACCAGCCAAACAGCGGTGGCTCCAAGAAACCAAGGAGGAAGAAGACAAGAACTAAAGCTGTCCTAGTCCAACCAGCTGAAGGGCGAACATACGCCGATCTCCTGAAGGAAATCAAGGCAAAGGTAAGCCCTGTCGAGATGGGCGTAGACATAAGGTCTATTAAAAAGACAAAACACGGAGGCGTTCTCCTTGAAATGGCTCAAAAGACCGAAGACAGCAAGGCATTCACCGATGCAGTAAGGGCAGCCACTGCAAACATCGGCACAGTCAAGACGCTAACAGCAACAACAACGATCGAGATCCTTGACTTAGATGAAATCTCCACCGAGAGCGAAGTCCGTATAGCACTCAAACGTGAATTCACTGACAACCTGGAGGTCAAACGGGTAAATTTGACAAAACCCACACCACGAGGTAATCGGGCAGCCTTCTGCGAACTAGACGAGCCCAGTGCGATTAAGGCTCTTGACAAGGCCCGTATACGGATCGGTTTGGTGCTGTCGTATACGCCCAGTAGTAAAAGTAACACGTTGTTTTAAATGTCTTGGTTATGGACACCAAACACGTCAGTGTGCGGGACCAGACAGAAGCAGGTGCTGCTACAAATGTGGCGGAGAGAACCACAAGGCCGTAAACTGCACGGAAAAGTTAAAATGCTTCCTTTGTGCTTCGGACAAAGATGCCCAGGATAGTCTATGCCATATTTCTGGTACTGGAGCGTGTAAGGCATTCCGCAAAGCACTTGCAGAAGCCACGCATACTACAAGGCAACCTAAATAGGTGCGCCTTGGCGCAAAACCTGCTGCGCCAGCGTGTCTTTGAAGATAAAATCGACGTCTGCTTTATCTGCGAACAATATCTAAACATCGAAGGTAAAACATGGTTCGCAGACGAAACGGGCACGGCAGCAATTTAGATTGTGAACACAAAGAACGTTACCGTCAACAACAGCGGAGGTGGAGCAGGTTTTGTCTGGATTCAAACCCCCACAACCTACTTCATGAGCATCTATCTCTCACCTAACGAAGGGATTAGTGTGTTCCGACAGAAACTCGCAAATATAGAAGATGCGGTCACTAAGTTCGACGGCGAAGTTATCGTAGCCGGAGACTTCAACGCTCAATCGGCTGAGTAGGGCGCTGCTTTCTCCGACACCAGAGGGAACGAGGTCGCTGACGTCGTGGCTAGACTCGACCTCATAGTGCTGAACACCGGGAGCACCACGACCTTTAGAAGACCAGGGTACCAAGAATCCATCCTCGACATCTCATTGGCGACTCTAAGGGCTGCCAACATGATTGAAGACTGGACAGTATCCAAAGAATACAGTGGCAGTGATCATCAGTTTGTGACATTCAGCGTTGGATTGGCATTTGCTCCGGTTTCACAACGCGACGTTTCTAAGCGGAAGTGGAATGCCAAAAGGCTTGATCCAGAGGCATTGTAAGCTTCACTCGCACGAAGCTGGTCTATCCTCCAGAACAACCCGACACCGGATACCTGCAGCGAGACGGAAAAGGCAGTGCTAAACACGATGAAGGAAATCACTGCCGCATGTGACGCCTCTGTGCCGCAGCTGAAAAACCAGAGCTTCCACAGGCCAGCATACTGGTGGTCAGCAGACATAGCAAAACTTCGCAAAATATGCCATCAGCTACGTCGCCGAGCAACGAGAGCTACGAAACGCTCCCCAAGCCAGGACTTGTATTCAAAAGAGTACAAGCAGGCCAAAAAGACGCTAAACCGAGCCATTAAAGCAAGTAAAGCGAAACTGTGGAAAGAGATCTGCAACGATCTCAACAATGACCTCTGGGGTAAAGCCTACCAAATTGTCGCCAAACGACTTGGAAAGGCTTTACCAGAGGCGCCGAAGTCTCCTGCCTTGATGGAGAGCATTGTAACGGAGCTTTTCCCCAAACACCCACCGCGGGAGAAGAAACACTACACTAAGAACAGCGAAGTAACACCCTTCACAACTAAGGAATTACAAGACGCGGTCAAGTCACTCAAAACAGGAAAGACACCTGGACCTGATGGCATCCCGGCATCGGTGATCAAAACTGTAGCCCTGGAATACCCAGACATACTCCTGAACACCTACAACGCATGCTTGGCAACTGGCACGTTTCCCGTGGTCTGGAAACGGCAGAGATTGGTTCTCTTAGACAAAGGTAAGGGAACCCCCATAACACCTTCGTCGGTTAGACCACTCTGTATGCTGGACATTGCTGGAAAACTGCTCGAAAAGCTTATACAAGGGAGACTTCGCAACGACATAGACCGTGCTGGAGGTTTTGCCGCAAACCAACACGGCTTCCGGAAAGGACGTTCAACAGTCGGCGCGATCCAGAAAGTCGTAGCGACAGCGAGAGAAGCATGGACTGGTAGCCTCAAAGCCCGCAAGGTGTGTCTTGTCCTCACGCTAGACATTAGAAATGCCTTTAACAGCGCAAATTGGAGAGATATTTTGGACGCCCTGGAGCACAGATTTGACGTGGAGCCGGAGAATCTGGCACTAGTCGACAACTACCTTGACGAGAGAAAGCTGATAGCAGAAACCACAGAAGGTCCACAAGAATACGCCATAACGGCTGGCGTGCCGCAAGGCTCAATAATGGGGCCCGATCTATGGAACGCGGACTACGACAAGCTTCTGGAAATCCCGTTGCCAAAGCAAGTGGAGCTAACGGGCTTTGCAGACGACGTCGCGGCCACGATAATAGTAGACAGCGTAGAGGAGGTCGAACTACTCGTTCGGGAAACCATTGATGCTGTCGAGACTTGGCTCGATAAACACCACCTGAAACTCGCAAAACACAAAACCGAGATGGTCGTTCTGACTCGCCAAAAATGGTTCCCAAAACCATTTGCTGTGGACATGGGAGGAATAACGCTAACGTCAACAAGGGCCCTGCGCTATCTGGGGGTAATGATAGACGAGAAACTATCTTTCCGTGAACACCTCGATAGTGCATGCCAGAAAGCCAGCAAGACGGTGTCGAGCCTAACAAGAATTATGACGAATACTATGGGACCAAGAACCAAAAAGAGGAGAGTCCTTCTGGAAGCAGTCCATTCGGTACTGCTTTATGGAGCGGAAATATGGGCAGATATATTAAAGCAGAAAACCTATCGGCGGAAAATGGCAGCAGTGCAGCGGCGAGGCGCTCTCAGAGTTGCCTGCGCCTACCGCACGGTTTCCGAAGCGGCTGTATTGGTCATTGCGGGAGCTGTGCCCATCGACCTATTAGCGTTCGAGAGAGCAAGACTCTACGACGCTAAAATCGGTGGCAAAAACATGAAGGAGGCAAGAACGAGGATAAAAACGGAAACGCAGCAAGAGTGGCAGGACCGATGGACGTCGGGAGAGACAAGCAGATGGACAGCGCGACTGATCCCAAACATCAACGTCTGGCTTTCTCGGAAGCACGGGGACACGGACTTCTTTCTGACCCAGCTACTGACGGGACATGGGCAGTTCAATGCCTATCTATTCAAGATGGGTTTGCACAGCACACCAACGTGCAAATACTGTCCAGACAAAATTGACAACCACGAGCACACGTTTTTCGAGTGTAATCGATGGAAGGACGATAGAATCTGCACCGAAGAAACAATGGGCACCGCGCTCTCCCCTGAGAGCTTGGTAACCTGCATGATCAAAAAAGAAGAAAACTGGACAGCTGTAGTAGCCTACGCGCAGCGTCTCTTGAAAGAAAAAATCGCAGAAAGGGATTAGAAACCAGTAATAACAAGAAGTAGGTGTCGTGAGGCACAACATGGACTGGATTGAAGTAATGCTAACGCGGTCCTGACCCAGTCTTCCCTGTAACATCTATAGGGAAACGAGAGAGGAGGATGTTTAGTCGGTATTGTTGCAAAATAATATTGTCTTCTGAGTCCGACATACCCAGGCACCAACACCTAGTCCTGGCATACGTAAACGTATTTTACCTCCTCTATAAAAAAAAAAAAAAAAAAAAAAAAAAAAACACACACACACTTCGTGTCGGGCTAGCTGGGTCCCGCATGCTGGGCGCCTCCCCAGGTGGCGGATAGGGCAATTTCCGGCATATCTGCACGTCAGATGCGTCAGGTACCGAGGAAATAGAATACTCGGGGTGGATCAAAACCTAGCAAAAGATGATATGAAAATGCCAGATCAATTTCAAACATCGTCTACGGTGCAGAGGGGGCATACCTTAGTGCCGGCGAGGGAAGGCGTGCAAACGGGTCTGAACTCGTCGTTATCAAGCGACCGTTTGAACAGCGGAGTAGACCCCATGGCTCTGCTGTCTAGCAATGCTAGCAAGGTTACAGGGAGTATGAAATCAGCCCAGATGGCAAAGAACGGACAGCTGAGCAACATTCCTCCAAAAAGTGGACCTTTTGTTCCTGTCACTAATCAAACCTACCCTAGGAAGAATTAACTCTGTACAGCAAGGAAAGGACAATAACAAGAAAAGGCAGCTGTCCACGCCCAGCTCTCCTTCAATAATCGAGAAGCCACTACAGAAAAAGACAGCCCGGGAGGACGTCTGGACTACAGTGGACCGAAATAGGGAGAAGAAGAAAAAAGAGTATGAAACAGCGGCTCCCCCTAATAAAGCTCAAAACCAGCCAAGTAAGGGTGCCTCTAAAAAACCGAGGAGAAAGAAGACAAGAACTAAGGCTGTTCTTGTCCAACCAGTAGACGGCCAAACTTATGCCGATATCCTAAAGGAAATCAAGGCCAAGGTAAGCCCTGTCGAGATGGGCGTAGACATAAAGTCTATTAAAAAGACGAAACACGGAGGCGTTCTCCTTGAAATGGCTCGAAAGACCGAAGACAGCAAGGCTTTCACCGATGCAGTAAGGTCAGCCACTGCAAACATCAGCACGGTCAAGATGCTAACACCAACAACAACGATCGAGATCCTCGACTTGGACGAAATCTCTACCGAGAACGAAGTCCGTGAAGCACTCAAACGTGAATTTACTGACAGCCTGGAGGTCAAACGGGTAAATTTGTCAAAACCCACATCACGAGGAAATCGGGCAGCCTTCTGCGAAGTAGACGTGGCCATTGCGATTAAGGCCCTTGACAAGGCCCATATAATGATCGGTTGGGTGAACTGTCGTATACACCCAGTTGCAAAAGTAACCCGCTGTTTTAAATTTCTTAGTTTTGGACGGCAAACGCGCCAGTGTGCGGGACCAAACAGAAGCAGGTGCTGCTACAAATGTGGCGGAGAGAACCACAAGGCCGTAAACTGCACGGAAAAGCCAAAATGCTTCCTTTGTGCTCCAGACAAAGATGCTCAGGATGGTCTATGCCATATTTCTGGCACTGGAGCTTGCAGGGCATTCCGCGCAACACTTGCAGAAACCAAGAGAGGGCAGAAATGACACGCATACTACAACGCAACCTAAATAGGTGCGCCTTGGCGCAAAACCTGCTGCGCCAGCGTGTTAACAATATCTAAACATCGAAGATAAAACATGTTTCGCAGACGAAACTGGCACGGCAGCAATTTGGATTGTGAACACAAAGAACGTTACCGTCAATAACAGCGGAAGTGGAGCAGGTTTTGTCTGGATTCAAACCCCCACAACCTACTTCATGAGCGTCTATCTCTCACCTAACGAAGATATTAGTGTGTTCCGACAGAAACTGGCAAATATAGAAGATGTGGAATGCCAGAAGGCTTGGTCCAGAGGTATTGCGAGCTTCACTTGCACGAAGCTGGTCTATCCTTCAGAACAACCCGACTCCGGATACCTGCAGTGAGACGGAAAAGGCAGTGCTAAATATGATGAAGGAGATTGCTGCTGCATGTGACGCCTCTATGCCGCGGCTGAAAAATAGGAGTTTCCACAGGCCGGCGTAGTGGTGGTCAACAGACATAGCAAAACTTCGCAAAAGATGTCATAAGCTACGTCGCCGCGCAACGAGAGCCGCGAAACGCTCCCCAAGCAAGGACTTGTATTCAAAAGAGTACAAACAGGCCAAAAAAACGCTAAACCGAGCCATTAAACGAAGAAAAGGGATATTGTGGAAACAGATCTGTAATGGTCTCGAAAAGGACATCTGGGGCAAAAGCCTACCAAATTGTCACCAAACGACTTGGAAAGGCTTCACCAGAAGCGCCGAAGTCTCCTGCCTTAATGAACAGCATTATAGCGGAGCTTTTCCCCAAATATCCGCCGCGGGAGAAGAAACACTACGCTAAAAACAGCGAAGGAACACCCTTCACAACTAAGGAACTACAAGACGCGGCCAAGTCACTCAAAACAGGAAAGGCACCTGGACCTGATGGCATCCCAGCAGCGGTGATCAAGATTGTAGCCCTGGAACACCCAGACATACTCCTGAACACCTACAACGCATGCTTGCCAACTGGCACGTTCCCTGCGGTCTGGAAGCAACAGAGATTGGTTCTCTTAGACAAAGGAAAGGGAACCCCCGTAACACCTTCGTCGTTTAGACCACTCTGTATGCTAGACATTGCTGGAACACTGCTCAAGAAGCTCATACAAAGGAGACTTCGTAACGACATCGACCGTGCTGGAGGTTTCGCCACCAACCAGCATGGCTTCCGGAAAGGTCGTTCGACAGTCGGAGTGATCGAGAAAGTTATAAAGACAGCAACACAAGCATGGTCTGGTAGCCTCAAAGCTGGTAACGTATGTCTCCTCCTCACGCTAGATGTCAAAAACGCATTTAACAGCGCAAATTGGAGAGACATTTCAGATGCTCTGTCGCACAAGTTTGACGCGGAGCCAGAGAATCTAGCGGAAATTACGCAAGGCCCACAAGAATACGCCATAACGGTTGGCGTACCGCAAGGCTCAATAATGGGGCCCGATCTATGGGATGCGGATTACGACGAGCTTCTTGAAATCTCGTTACCAAAGCAAGTAGAGCTAACGGGCTTTGCAGACAACGTTGCGGCCTCGATACTAGTAGACAGCGTAGAAGAGGCCGAATTACTGATCCGGGAAACCATTGACGCCGTCGAGACCTGGTTTAATAAACACCACTTGAAACTTGCCAAGCATAAAACCGAGATGGTTGTTCTGACACGTCAAAAATGGTTTCCAAAACCATTCGCTGTGGACATGGAAGGAACAACACTGACGTCAACAAGGGCCCTGTGCTATCTAGGGGTAATGATAGACGAGAAACTATCTTTCCGCGAACACCTTGACAGTGCATGCAAGAAAGCCAACAAGACGGTGTCTAGCCTGAAGGCAAGAATCATGACCAACACTATGGGATCAAGAACCAAAAAGAGAAGAGTTCTTCTAGAAGTAGTCCACTTGGTACTGCTTTATGGAGCAGAAATATGGGCAGGCATATTGAAACAGAAGACCTACCGACGAAAAATAGCGGCAGTGCAGCGGCGAGGCGCTCTCAGGGTCGCCTGTGCCTATCGAACGGTTTCCGAGGCGGCTATATTGGTCATTGCGAGAGCCGCACCCATCGACCTACTCGCGTTTGAGAAAGCGAAACTCTATGACGCTAAAAACAGTGACGAAAACAAGAAGGACACAAGAACGAGGATAAAGGCGGAAACGCAACAAAAGTGGCAGAACCGATGGACATCGGGAGGGACGGGCAGATGGACGGCACGCCTAATCCCAAACATCAACGTCTGGCTTTCTCGGGAATACGAAGAAACCGACTTTTTCTTGACCCAGCTATTGACGGGACATGGGCAGTTCAATGCCTATCTTTTTAAGATGGGACTGCACAGCACACCAACGTGCAAATACTGTTCAGAAAAAATTGACAACGTCGAGCACACGTTCTTTGAGTGTGATCGGTGGAAGGACTACAAAAGCAGTACTGATTAAACTATTGGCACCACGCTCTCCTCTGAGAGCTTAGTAACCTGCATGATCAAAAAAGAAGATAACTGGTCAGCAGTCGCAGCCTATGCGCAGGGTCTTTTAAAGGAAAATATCGCAGAAAGAGGCTAGTAACTAGGAGCAACCGTCGTGAGACGCAACACGGACTGGATTGAAGTAATGCTGACGCGGTACCGATCTAGTCTTCCCCGTAACATCTATGAGGAAAGAGAGAGGAGGATGTTTAGTCGGTATTATATAAAAACACACACACACACACACACACACACACACATACACACATACATACAGACATACAGACATAGTGACAACCTCGCGGGGATAGTCAGGGAATCTTCCTGTGACCTCTAAACGTCGATATCTGATGAAAACTCGATTTTTGCAAAACGGGGTGAAAACAATAACTTCCCGATTTTTGAAAATCTTCGATTTTCTTAGCGGGAAGTTAAAAATTAGAAAAACGGTAGACCCTGAAGGCCATCCCTGCAACTTCCCGCTAATTTCATACTTAGGTTCTTTAAATTGCACCAATGATGTTTTTGAGCTCTCCGAGCTCAAAAATACAATTTATGTGTTATTTTGGGCTCTCCGTACTTAAAGAGATAGCTTTTCTATGGTTTTGAGCTCTTAGAGCTCAAAAGTCTGATAGAAGTTTCATAGAACAATGTTTTTTGAATTTTAAAACCGCAATAACTTTTGAACGAATTAACCGATTTTCACGCGGTTGACGGCATTTGACACAGTTTTTTCAGCCTCAAGTTTAAATTGATAGAACTAGGAAATTCGGAGTAATTCTGAAAAAACACTTTATTCGGTTCTCTTTCAACAACGATATCTCTTGAACGAATTGACCGATTTTGACCGGCTTGAGGGCGATCGACATAATTTTTTTATGTTAATAGCCGATTAATTTTTGAAATTGATCAGTAAAGCCGTTTAAAAGTTATTCCAAAAAATGTCGTAGTTATGTTAAAATTCATCAGTTTCCAAATATTTCGTCGAGGATATCTCTCGAACCAATCAATCGATTTCTACGTTCTTGGCAGCGATCGACGTGGTTTTTTAAGGTTACGGGCGGATTAGTTTTTGGAGTTGATCGATGAAGCCGTTTAAAAGTTATTCCAAAATAACCACTTTCAAAAAAAATTTTTTTCTTAGTTTTTTTGAGATTTTTCAAAATTTCTCAAAATCTATCGGTCCAAATTGGTTCAAATTCCTAGGAAATTTAAGTTTGAGGGAACCCTTTAGAACGCCGTTTGGTAGGTTCCGATCGGTTTAGTCGTTCAAAAGTTATAAGCGAGTCACATACTTACTCACACACACACTCACACACACACACCCACACCCACACACATACCCACACCCACAGACGTACAGACGTACGGACATACAGATGTACGGACATACAGACGAACGGACATACAGACGTACGGACATCATCGTAAAAATAGTCCGGAAAGCCTCTTAAGGCTTCAAAACGTCGAGATCTGTTGAAACCTCGATTTTTGCAAAACGGGGTAAAACCAATAACTTCCCGATTTTTAAAAAATCATTGATTTTCTTAGCGGGAAGCTAAAAATACATGAGAGTGGGAAGTTAGTCAATAGTCGAAATTCGCAAAAAATGGTACATGATTTCTTATTGGTCGAAATTAAGGCGCTCGCGTAGCACGCTATTCAAATTTCTAGTATCACAAATTATGAGTATAAAATTCCTAGTTTCTATTGGACTCGATTATTAGACCTCTTAAATGTCAGTATTGAAGGCATCCGCTCTACAATCGAAAAGATTGAGAAAACTTTACTCTTTCTATCTTATTAACATTTCGTTATTTTCGTTATAGGAACCGTGCATCTAGACTGTCACGCTTACTGGTGATAAAAATGTACAAAATTCGGGCAAAAATTTTAAACCTTTAAACCTCAACATGTGATTTAATGTTGATTTATTTTTATTTAAATAATTTTATAAATTTTTCAAAATTTTTTCAACTACTCAGTCATGTTATATCCCACCATATATAAATACATCAAGTCGAAAATGTCGAATTGACCAACTTGTGAAATTTTGTTATTTTTTGCTCAGTACCAGTGGTACTATTTGACTTAATAATGCTGAATTTCTTCCATTATACTTAACATACACGGCCTTAAATTTTTTTTTACCCTTCTGAATTGTTCTTGCTTTAAATATGACCGATTACTACTGATCAAAAAGCAAATTTTTTAATATTTTTTGAATTATTCCATTGCTTGGTTTGATATTTTTGCCTATTTTATTCATAAATCCAAGAACAGGGCGCGCCAGTTTCGGCAAAAGTGTTGCTTCTATATTTTCCGCACGGTCCCTATTAGTCTGCCGTTATATTTAAGTCAAGAAAAGGCAAAAATAAGTCAAGCAGACGATTAGATTTCTCGATTCAGTAGCGAGTTGTTTGTTTAAGTCAAAAAAAGTCAAGTTTAAGGCAAAAAAAATCAATAAAAGTCAAGATCTGAGGTTTTGACAACTTCAAGAAAATTAAGTCAAAATTAAAAATTTTTTTTCGACCCCGGTGACGGCATGAAATGCGGTTTTTTAAGTACAATAGTTGTCTATAAGGTCTTGAGTCGATTGGTAGAAAAATTTATAAGATATCTGAAAAAACTGAAAAAGAGTTAGGTTTTTATTTTTTATTTTTGAATATCTTAGGAATGGCTCGATCAATTTCTTTCAAAATCTAATCAGATTGAAGTCTCAATTAACCCTTTCAAATGTCATATCGCTCATCACAATCGGTCGATTCGTTCTCAAGAAATCGTACGACAGAATTTTATTTATTTATTTACATACATACATCTACTCACAGACACACATACATACTCGCGTGCGTGCCTTTCTAAGCGTCTTCCAAAAGAGACTGAAATTCAAAAAGGATCGTCTTCAAAAGTGGTCGATTTGGCCAGAAATGCGCTATAAGTTTTACTATGTATTTTCTGCTACCGAGGAATAAAACAAAAAATTTCGTATGCATTTTAATTAATTGTTGAATATTACACGGTGAATAATTTCTTCCTTATTTAAACTGATCAAAACCAATAAGAAGTTAATAAACATTCATCTAACTAATAATATTTTTCTATTTAAATATTTCAGTACCGTGTAGTTGTTTCTATTGTTGGCCTTTTTACTGTTAGAGCCACTGTTGAATTTTTTAGGTGTTTGATTATGTGAGTAATTCTTCGGTAATCAGACAAACACAATATTTGACCATTGATTGCTAAAAGTTGATCTCCAGGTATTAGGCTTCTAGTTCTGTACGCCAAAGATGCACGTTTAACTTCAGAAATAATTAAATCTTCGTTTATTATGATTCCTAATTCCAATTGACCACCTACAGGCCGAATTAGTCGGACTGTAAAAATACCAGACCTCATAACAGCTGGACCACCAACTTTATATTCGATCACAAGTTCCACCTAATATTCAAAATTAAATTAAGGATCAAGATTATTATTTTTTTTTAATTCTCTTGACGAGAATGAGTGGTATTAAAAATGGCAACGTCTTTAAAATTGTCATGTCAGAATGAGAAACAAAATTATTGTGTGCAATCTTATAATTGTATTTTAACTTTAACCCTAACCAAGCGTAATTTAGAAAAGATTGATGCAAAGTTACATTCAATCATGCATGACCGTGTATGATGATGAGAAAAAGATTATGTGATAATTTACATAACTGTGTATTACTTTGCTCTTTGAGCTCAAAAAACATGGCTATACAGCTATTTTTGAGCTCTCCAAGTTCTAAGACAAAAATATTATAGCTTTTGAGCTCTAAGGGCTCAAAAGCGAAATTTGTATTTAGTCAAACACTTTTATTAAAATATTTAAACTGCTGTAGCGGTTTTGACGACCTGGTAAAAATTTCGATGAAGGAATATACTCCGTGTCTGCGGAGTATATTCCTTCATAGAGCTTACTCAGGATACCGACGGAGATTAGGCGGTGTTTTAGTGGAGAAAATGCGAATTATATTGTGTGCAGTGCGACACAAGATTCTGTCAGTGTATTATCAGGATATCCGTGGAATATTGCCAATGTTCTCACTTAGTATTCCGTGATTTCTTTTTTAACTTCCCGCTAAGAAAATTGAAAATTTTCAAAAATAGGGAAGTTATTGGTTTCACCCTGTTTTTCGAAAATCGAGTTTTCATCAGATTTCGACGTTTTGAGGCCCTAGAAAGCTTTCCTGACTATTCCCGCAGTGATGCTTAGAAGCACTGTTTCGTATATTTAGATTGAAGGATTGATGCTTATGAACCCATACAGGAAGCCCCAGAGTTGAACGACGGGGCTATGCCTGGGAAATTATTGGGAAGCCCATCTTGGTAAATCTGTATTGCCCCATGCCCGGGCCATGACTGGGCAATCAGCCTTGGCCATTCCAATGATTACCCAGGCTTAGGCCAAGACTGAATAACCTAGCCTTGGCTAAGCCTAGAGTCACCCTAACTTGGGCCAAGTTTGTGTGACCTAACCTCAGCCGTTGGATGGTAACCCTAACATGGGCCAATACTTAATGACCTAGCCTTGGCCGTTGAATGGGAACCCTAACATGGGCCAAGACTGAATGACCTAGCCTTGGCCGTTGAATGGTAACCCTAACATGGGCCTAGACTGAATAACCCAGTTTTGGCCAAACCTAGAGTCACCTTAGCTTGGGTTTTGAAGTCTCTATATTCACGTGACATCGTGACATGGCAACCTAGATTGGCCAGGACTGGGCAATCTAGTCTTGGCCAACCCAATGATTACCCGAGCTTGGACTAGAACTGGGTCCCTTAGCCATGTCCATTCAATAGCGACCCAGACTTGGGCCAGGACTGAACAACCTAGCTTCGGCCGTCTCAATGATTACCCGAGCGTTAGCCAAGACTGGGAAGCCTAGTCTTGGCCGTTGAATGGCAACCCAGACTTGAGCCAGAATTGGGCAACCTAATCTTGGCCATTCATTAGGAAGTCCAAACTTAATTAATCATTAAGTAATAGAATTTTGAACCGTAAATATATTTATTGTTTGACGAATATTTGTTAGTAAATGCTAAAATTGAAAATTTATCATTTAACAAAAACAATGACATATCGTCAAGATTGATTGATAGTCGTGAAAAAAATTAAAATATAATAATTAACAGTTGAATTTTTAATATTGATAATTTTAAACATTAAAATTCACAATAACATATTAAAAATATACAGAACGACGTACAAAGTAATATGAGAACTTGACTTTTGCATTTTTTTTAATTAATAAACATTTGTAAAAAATAGTTCATTTTCATCAAAACAAAATATTAAATAACATAAATTATATAAATAATAAACCATCACACTTCGTCACCATATAGATTTACCCATGCAGAAAACCCCCAGAGTTGACAAAGGGGTACGGCTTGGGCCAGTACTGGGAAACCTAGCTTCAGCGTAGCTGCATTGGCCCATTCGTGGGCCAGGCTTTTTAACCCAGCCTCGGCCATGCCAATGATTACCCAACCTTGGGCCAAGACTGGCTAACCTAGCCTTGGCCATTCATTGACGACCCAAGCGTGGGCTAAGACTGGCTAACCTAGCCTTGGCGATTCATTGGCGACCCAAGCTTGGGCCAAGACTGGGCAACCAAGCCTTGGTCGGCCCAATTATTACCCGAGCCTGGGCCAGAACTGGGTCTCCCAGTCACGGCTACAATGATTATTCAAGGGTTAGCCAAGATTGGGAAACCTACACTGAAAAAAAAATAAACTTGATTCGAGAAAAATTCTTGAACCAAGAAAATAACTTTGAAGAGTTTAATTGTCTTTAATCAAAACGAAAATTTCTTTAATTAAATAAAATTTACTTAAACAAAGAAAAATTTCTTAGTTTAAGAATTTTTCTACTCAAATCAAGAAGATGAAATTCTTAAAAATTATTTACTTGATTTAAGTAAATTTTTTTTTCTTTGTAGCCATGGCCGTTGAATGGCAACTCAGACTTGAGCCAAAATTGGGTAACCTAGCCTTAGCCATTCAATGGGAAATTCAAACTTAATAAATCATTAAGTAATAGAATTTTAAACAGTAAATATTTATTGTTTAACGAATATTTGCTAACAAATTCTAAAATTTAAAATTTATTATTTAACCAAGACAATTGCATATCGTCAAAATTGATATAGTCTTAAAAAAATTAAAATATCATAATATACAGTTGAATTTTTGATATTGATAATTTTAAACATGAAAATTTATCATAAGTTATTAAAAATATACAGAACGATGGACAAAGTTTAAAGTAATATAAAAACTTGACTCCTGCATTTTTTTAACTAATAAACATTTGTAAAAAATAGTTAATTTTTATCGAAACACAATATTAAATAACATAAATTATATAAATAATAAACCGTCACACTTCGTCACCATATAGATTTAGCTTATCAGAATAATGAGATGTGCATCAACTTATCGGTCGTACGGTGTAGGGGTTAGTTATCGGTCTGGCAAGCGCGCGGCTCGGGTTCAAATCTCGGTTAGAACGGATACGATTTTCACTTTATTTTTATAATTAGCAACAGTTAGGTTTAAATTTACTTTACTTACAAAATAAAATAAAAAAATATCACCCCAATAATTCTTTTTTTATCATTTTTTATCAAGTGGCATAGGCCAGACTTGAAAATTAACTATGGCTCAGTCCTGATAACCAGGAGACCTGGGCCAAGCTAGGCTCCGTGGTACTTTCCTCCATGGGTAGTAGGGTGTCCGTTATTTCCCAAGTTGACTTTTTTTTCGCGATCGCCCCCTGGATTTTTAGTTCTTGACCTAAAAAAAAATATCTTACACAAATAAGCTCTTAATTACCAAATTGAACCGTGCCGAAGTCGAGTTACATTTCCCATTTAAATAACATGGGAATTTGGAACTTTTTGCAATTATTTTTTTTCTTCAAAAAAAATGTCACCACGATTATGATCAGTGCATATTCTGATGAAAAATTGAATGCTCTACAAAAAAGTTCTCTTATAATTTTTCGATAAAATCATTCCTTTAGAAGTTATTTGTGGTTAAAGTTGTGTTTATAGTTATTATCATAGTTTTGCAGTCTTGCTGTAAAGTTTTTTGTGTTATAATCATTTATTTTATCTATAAATGTTCCAAAAATTTTATCAAAATGATTAATAGTTACAGTAACGTTAACAATACGACGTATTGAATACATTTTTAATAATATTGCCGCTTATTTGTATTTTTTCTGTCTCTATTCACATTTATTTGTTAAGCAATTTTTAGTCGCATTATGATAAGTATTCATGAATTTGTTTGTTTTTGTTTTCATGAATAATTTGCACTAAATATTGTTTTTGTTCTTTTTTATGCGTTAAATTGTTGATGTATTTTTGAGTTCATCGAAGCGCTCTTTCGGCTACATCGTTAACAATTGTAGATTATTAACAATGTCTAATCCTTCCAAACAATCATTATTGGTGGCTCATGTCTCAAAGTTAATCTCTAGCAATTTTTTATTTATGTTGAATCAAAAAAAAAATTTTCATCGAATTTGAATTAATAAAAATTAATTTATTTAAAAAAGAAATCAATATCTTTTTTTTTGAATTGACAATTTCATTATCTGCATTAACTATATAGCGTTCAGGGGGAATCAAAATCAAAATTTTCATCACATTTTAATAATTTAACGTAGTTGGATCCTGCAAGACATATTTCAAGAAAATTATGAAATTTTTTTTATTGAAAGATAATTATATTAATGATTCACCACCAAAATTTCAGATCAATTCACCACATTGTTTTTAAGCAATGAATTTTCGAAATTGCAACATTTACACGCAAAAGTATAGAAAGATGGTGAAGTTATATACTATAGTATGAAGTTATATACTATAGTATGAAATTATTTGCATCACTCGAGTGGTATGAAGATTTCATACTAACTTTACCATCTCTCTATACCTCTGCGTATAAATGATGCAATTTCGAAAATTAATTTCTCAAAAACGGTGTGGTGAATCGATCTGAAATTTTGGTAGTGAATTGTTAATATATTTATCTTTCGATAAAAAAAAATTTCATAATTTTCTTGGAATATGCCTTGCAGAACCCAACTGTCTTAATCATTTTTCGTTTTACGTGAAGTTATGTATTTGAATCGAAAAAAGTCAAATCAGCTTTTTCACCAGTTAAACACCACAGATGGTTTTTGAATTTGTGCAATACTGCCTCAGAAATTTTCTTAACGGTCGTCCTGTAATGATACAGTCTTTATATAATTTATATCTTGGTATAGAGCTGATGCTGCAAGAGGTGCCAAAAACCAAAATGATACATAAATAAATACTATGAATGAAGAAATATCCAAAAGATTTTGTTGCGTTTCAAGATCTAACTCGAAAATGTCCCGAAAAATATATATTTTCAGTGAATAAATCGTTTTTGACATCTAGCGTGCATGGTGAAATTCAACTGGTTTATAAAATTTGATTTCATTGGCACTCTAATAATGCAACTAAAAATTTCTTAACAAATAAATGTGAATAGAGACAGAAAAAATACAAATAAGCGGCAATATTATTAAAAATGTATTCAATACATCGTATTGTTAACGTAACTATAACTATTAATCATTTTGATAAAATTTTTGGAATATTTATAAATAAAATAAATGATTATAAGACAAAAAACTTTATAGCAAGACTGCAAAACTATGATAATAACTATAAACACAACTTTAACCACAAATAACTTCTAAAGGAATGATTTTATCGAAAAATTATAAGAGAACTTTTTTGTAGAGCATTCAATTTCTCATCAGAATATGCACCGATCATAATCGTGGTGACATTTTTTTTGAAGAAAAAAAAATAATTGCAAAAAGTTCCAAATTCCCATGTTATTTAAATGGGAAATGTAACTCGACTTCGGCACGGTTCAATTTGGTAATTAAGAGCTTATTTGTGTAAGATATTTTTTTTTAGGCCAAGAACTAAAAATCAAGGGGGTGATCGCGAAAAAAAAATCAACTTGGGAAATAACGGACACCCTAATGGGTAGTTTATATGAGATGTGTATCAACTTATCGGTCGTACGGCGTAAGGGTTAGTTATCGGTCAGGCAAGCGCGCGGCTCGGGTTCGAATCTCGGTTAGGGCAAATGCAAATTCCACTTTATTTCTATAATTAGCGAACGTTAGGTCTAAATTAAGAGTTGAGTCGTCGAAACTTGCGTTAGCTCTACATCAAAATTGAAATAAATCAATGACAATTAAAAATTTTCTTTTTTATCATTTCAACTAAAAACTGCTCATTTTATTCAAAATAATTTAACCGTTTCGTAGAATTTTACTATTTTAATAGCTGTTACCCGCCCGCTCCGCTGGGCACTTTATAAAATTGTATTTTTAGATCTAGACTTGAAATTAAATTAGAGTATTGTTTTGACTTGCACAGATTCTAAATTCCATCGGATTGGCCTGTATTTTTTATCCCTGTGATTATTCTAGCTAATATTCATTGCCCGAATCAAAATTAAAAAAATGATTTGAGCCTATTGAGCCTCCTTTCTTTTGTTGTTGGGTTTGCATGGAAATTTAAAACTGTATTTTCACCCTCATCGGCCTAAAAATAGGCTGTTAAGGTCGAAATCACAGTTTAAAACTGTATTTTGAGCCTAAAGAGCCTACCTCGAGGGTCTGTAGGTTGTTTCCATCTTTTTATTTTTTAGAACATATAATATTTTTATGATAGCAAAAATTTTATAATTAAAAAACTGGACTTAGAAAATTTTTAACTTTTATCGTTGCAAAAAATTTTTTAAGTGTAGAGTTGAAATAAAAATTATGACTACCCGGGAAAAAATGATCAGATCTGATCAGATATGAACAGGCATGAGTGTTCAGGTCTGATCAGATATGAAAAATGACCGGGTCTGATCAGACCTGGCCAGGCATGTTCATGTCTGATCAGATCTGTTCATGCCTGACTCGATCAGGTCCATAAAAAAAAAAACAAGATTCGTGCCGACGGGGATTCGAACCATGTACGTTGCGCTCTTCAGACTGATACTTTACCTATTGACCCAATGACTTATCTTAATTCTAGAGTACCTTTCAAACTACTTTAAGTAATTTAAATTTTATACATGACTTATCCTTATAGTTAACGGAGTTCTATACTTAATTTATTAATTATTAATAACAAATTATACACAGTAAAAAATTTCGCGTCATAGCATCAAAAAATTTTTTGTTAAAAATTTTTATGTTAAATATTTAACACTTTTTTGTGTTGATTTAACAGAATAAATGTTAAATTTACACATAAAAGTGTTAAATATTTAACACAAAAATTTTTGACGCAATGATGCAAAATTTTTTACTGTGCATATTAGAGTGATTTATTTGGGACGGCTATGTATTTTTTTCGCTCCATTAACATATGGTTCTATGTAAAGTAAATAAAAAAATTTCCTCAAGGTTCATTCCGTAATTATAATTTTATTGTTTTCTTTTAAAATTGAAGTTTTTTTTTAATTAAAACGTATAGGAAATGGAGAATTATTTGTGTGTTCTACAATTTAACAGCCTTTGACACTACTGTTATGGACCAAGGCGTAGCTTAAGATAATAACAGACACCTTGAAAGGACTTATCGATATCAACTGATATATTTTGGTATTTTCACGCTATCAAACTCAAACTTTTACTAAATAATCTCATTTTTCGCGTATTCAATGGAACACAGTAAAAAATTTTATGTCATTGCGTCAAAATTCATCGTTAAAAATCATCGTTTTGGCATGGAAAATTAAAAAGTTCATGCTTATATAAGCCGAAATTTTTGATGAAAGTCGTACATTTAAAATTTATAAGGGGATAGAAACTGATACGTCATACGGAACAAATTAATTTTAAAAATAGAACTGCAGTCTATAGTTCGATAAAATTTTTCTTCCAGACTTAAAATATCATTTAAGAGGGTAAATCATGCATGAACAGTTCTTGTCAGCTGATATATGGAGTTTTAATCCTTTTCTATTAGGCTAGAACAGACATGATCGGACATGGAAAGGTCTGAGCGTATTTAACGCTTCAGACATGAACAGGCATGGACAGGTCTGAGCATATTTAATGCTTCAGACATGAGCAGGCATGAACAGGCTTGATCAGATCTGATCAGGTCTGAGCGTATTTAATGCTTCAGACATGAAGACATGAGCAGGCATGAACAGGCTTGATCAGGTCTGAGCGTATTTAATGCTTCAGACATGAACAGACATGAGCAGGCATGAACAGGCATGAACAGACATGGACAGGTCTGATCAGGCCTAATTTCAGGCCTGGTCATACATGAACAGGGCTGATCAGGTCGGATTTCAGGCCTGATCAGATATGAACAGGTCTGATCAGTCCTGATCATTTTTTCCCGGGTATTGTAATTAATGTTGCAACAATTGATCAATAATCCATAAAATATACGGACAGTAATAAGCAATAACATCTCAACTTAAACTTTTTCTAATGTTTATCGTTAGCATATTCGGGTTTATATATGGGGCATTTCATGCCAAATCGACCACTATTGACCTCGACGATTTTCGATTTCCTGAAATTTTTGTATCTTTCTCTACCCTACTGAAAACAATTTTAAAAATTTTTTCAAATTTTTTTACCCAACCAAAAAAAAGTTACGAGTTATTTAAAGAAAAATATGTTTTTTTTTTGTTAAATAACCATAACTTTTTTGAAAATTGACTTATTGGGATTTTTTCTTTTTTTAATTTTTGTTTTAAAATGTACTTTTTAGAAAAAAATAATAATTTGGATTCATATTCTACGTTTTTTTTTTTAACTTTTGGAAAAAACGAAAATTTGGGGATGATGCTCATTTTTGATTTCCGATTTATTTTTTTTATAAAAAACCAGTATTTTTTGCCAATTTCCTAAAATTTTCAGAGTGGCATTTTTTTTCTTTCTATTGTCTTTTTTAGAATTGAAAAAAAAAATTTTTTTTTCAATGTTTGTTTTTCGTTATACCACTGAAAAATTTTCAGCAGATTTAAAAAACTTCAAAATCCGAGAAAAAAAAAATTTAAATGACAATCATCGATAAGATTGGATTATTTTTTTTTTTTCAAAACTATAGTCTTAGTGAGAAAATACTCAAATTCTCCTGAATTTAGGATATGTAAATTATTTAAACGTGTAAAAAAATGAAATCACATTCCATTCAAGTCTACTGTTTATAAATCATTCAACAAAAATATTTTTTGCTGTGTAAATGAAAATAATTTCAAACAAATTTTGTTTGAAATTAATTGCCTCAAAATTTTTGAAAGTTCATGCGTTGCTCCAAAATGGATCAAACAACAATTTCATTTTTTTGTTGTTGCATGTAGTTTTGGAAAAAAAATACAAAAAAAAATTGAATGCTTTTTTTAATTTTTGATCTAACTTCATTGAAAAATAATAATCAAATCTTTTCGATGATTGTTATTTTTAATTTTTGTTTTTATTTTTTCTCGGATTTTGAAGTTTTTAAATCTGCTGAAAAATTTTTAGTGCTATAACGAAAACAAACATTTAAAAAATTTTTTTTCATTTCTAAAAAATAGTAAGAAAAAAATGCCACTCTTAAAATTTCAGGAAATTCGCAGAAAATGCTGAAATATTTTATAAAAAAAAATCGAAAATCAAAAATGGCATTCATCCCGAAATTTTCGTTTTTTTTCCGAAAGTTTCAAAAAAAACGTTGAATATTGATCCAAATTATTATTTTGATTTTTTTTTTCTAAAAAGTACATTTAAAAACAAAAATTTTCAAAAAAAAATATTTCAATAAGTCAATTTTCAAAAAAGTTATGGTTATTTAACAAAAAAAAAAAAACATATGTTTCTTTAAATAACTTGTAACTTTTTTTTGGTTGGGTAAGAAAATTTGAAAAAATTTTGAAAATTATTTTCAATAAGGTAGAGAAAGATACAAAAATTTCAGAAAAATCGTCACCATATAAATTTAGTTTATGAGAATGATGAGATGTAAATCAACTCATCGGTCGTACGGTGTAGGGGTTAGTTATCGGTCTGACAAGCGCGCGGCTCGGGTTCGAATCTCGGTTAGAACGGATTTTCATGTTATTTCTATAATTAGCGAATGTTAGGTTTAAATTAAGAGTCACACAGTCTGAATTTGCGATAGCTCTACAATATAAATAAAATATAGATATGACATTGGCAAAATCCTTTTTTTATCATTTTTTTATCAAATGGCATGCGCCGGACATAGCATGCCGCTAACAGCAGCCATTTTTATCTGAATCCAATCATTCCCCTTTCCTTTCTTTCCCCTCGCCTACATCGTATTAACCAATAAGGATTTTTTTTACGGTAGAGATGTAGGCTCAGTAGGCTCAATTTATGGTTCTAAAACGGTGATTTCAGCCTAACTTTGGTAAAAGCGGACAAATATACCACTTGTAGGCTGAAATTACGGTTCTGATATACGCGTCATCATAGTCGAAAAAATCTAAAACCATAATTTCAGCCTATAACTCCTCGAGTAGGTTGTGGAGGCTTAAAATATGTTTTTAATTTTGACTCGGGTGTAACTTTCAATGTGCAATCACTATACCGATCCCCGTGGCTTTCTTCCAAAAATGAATATTAATCGACACGAAGAAAAATATTTGAAATGAGCATTGAAAGTTTCAGTTAAAGTAATTGCAGGTCTCATAAGCAAAGTTTAAATCTGCTTAGCCTAAAGTGCGACGAATTTTGCCGTTTATTAAAGTTTCCTCCGTGGCATCAATTTTTCAAACAAAATTATTTGTACATATTTTTTACGAATTCTCTTAAAATAAGTAGTCAAATTTCTTTTCCACATCTCAAGTGTTTCGAAAATACATTCATTTTAATCTGTTACATTCCCACGATCTTGATATAAAAATAATTCATCGGTTATGTGATCAGCAAAAATAAAACGTATGTAAAATTCTTAATCCGTTGACCGAATAGCTACATGTGAATTTAAATCTTGGAAAACTTACAATTACGTTTCCACCGCTGCCAAAGAGACGATGGTTATAAGAAAATATAATTATTAAGAAAAAAAAAAAATTTTAATCCATTGACCTTCAAGGCCATCCCTGTAATTTCCTGTTTCTCTTGAGATTTTTCCAAATTCTTTATCTGTAGAAACTGTATTTGAAGGATTGAATTTTTTGACAATTATCACTCACGCACTCTTATGGGGAGAGGAATTTCGTAAGATCCTATTCGAGATGATTTCTGCTTTATAAACAAAAGATTCCAACAAAACTTCGAGTCCATAGAAACTGTTGTTTGGAAATGAGAGATTTTCATTGTTAACAACCCCGCAATCCCTTTTGGGGTAAGAATTCGAGAAAATCCATTCTTATTTGAACTTGACATCAGACACGAAGATTCCTACCAAATTTAGAGTCTGCAGAAGTTACAGTTTGGAAACTAAAATTTTAGATTTTAACACCCACTCCCGCAATCCCTATCGGAAGTAGACTTTATTGAAATCAATTTTGAGATGATCTCTACATGAGAAATAAAAGATTCCTACCAAATTTAGAGTTTTCAGAAGCTATATTTTGTAAGTTAAGATTTTTTATAGTTAACACCCACCCCCGCGATCCTTATTGGAGGTGATTCGTTACAAAATCCGTTCTTCGATCATTTCTATATCACTTACAGGACATTCCTACAAAATTTGGAGTCTGTAGGGGTTATAGCTTGAAAATTTAGAATTTTCATTGTAAACCATCGCAACCCCCTGTAGGGTGGGATATCGTCGAATTTGTTCATAAATTATTTTTACATCACTTACAGAAAATTCCTACAAAATTTGGAGTCTGCAGGAGCTATATTTTAAAAATGAAAATTTATCATTGTTAACACCCCCGCAAAGCCCCTCGTGGGTGGAATTTCGTAAAATCCGTTCTTAGCTGACCTCTACTCGGCGAAAGGAATATTCCTACCAAATTTCAAGTCTCTGGGCCTTATAGTTCCGGGGATATCGTGATAAGTAACTATATTTAGAGAAAGTCTGTTATATGTAGATAGATTATCGCCCCCGAACTATAATTAATCATTTTTCTAAACTTTTATTCTAACAACCCCGCAAACCCCCACCATAGGTAACATTTTGTAAAATTCATTCTCAGTTTATGACAAAAATAATGATTTCACCAAATCTCGAATCTGTAGAAGCAATAGATTAAAAGTTTAAAATTTTTCTTATTTTTAACACCTTCGCAATCCCTTTTACGAATGGAATTTCGTAAAATCTGTTCTTGACAATTTTCAACGTGTTAAAAAAAATTCTAGCCATGTTTCAGAGTTCTAAAAGCTATAGATTGGAAGATACAAATTGTTTTCAATTTTGAACGTCTCCGCACAGCCCTCTAGGGATGGAATATCATAAAATTAGTTCTTAGTAAATTTAAACATGCCAAAAGCAACTCAGTGAACACATGACGTTTATCTGACGTCAGTCGAATGTCATAAGAATGTCACAAGATTTTGACATAAGTTTGACGTAAAACTAACTTTCCCTATGATCTTATTATGATGTCAAAACCTGTGATGTCATTTTTACATCATTCTGATATAAAAAATGTTATGTCGTATTAAGTCATACGGTAATTATGACTTAAAGTCATTATTAAAGTCATAATGACGTAACTTTACCATCATACATTTACGTCACTGGTAAGTCACGGTCTTACGTAATACTGATGTGAGTTTCAAGTCCCTATTTTACATCAGTTAAAAGTCACAGTTGTACGTATTATTGACATAAGTTTAAATTCATCTTTTTACATCACTGAAAAGTTCTGATTGTACCTAATACTGATGTAACTCTGAACTCTTTTTCTTACATTAGTGAATAGTCACGATCGTACGTAAGGCTGATTTCATTTTTAAATCATCTTTATACCCTGTTAAAAAAAAAAAGTATTGAAGATAATAGAAACCAGTTATGAAAAAACCAATACTTTTCAATTCTTTTGCCATACTTGTTTTTATCAGGATGCGTCAGTGTTAAGTTATGGTTTGACATGATATTGATGTAACTTTGGAGCAATGGTTTTCCATCATAGATTCGTTGGAATTAAGCAGTGAAAAATTCATTCAAAAAAAGTATAGGGGAAGAGGGAGGACAAAACGGAATTTATCTAAAGAAATATTAAGTTTTTGGGGACCCAAATATAGTAAATCGTCTTCATTTTTTAATTCTGTTTAAGATAAATAGCGCTAATTTTAAACTGCCGTTTAGAAAAAGATTTTTTATTTTTGAGGGCAAAACGGGGTACTCCTTAAAAAAAGTCAAAAATAATTTTTTTACAAAATAAGTATCAGCTTTGACAAAGTCAAATTTTTGCGAGCAATTCGGCTACAAAAACTCACTTTTGACCTAATGAGTATGAGAGTGAAATAAGGCAAATTTTTTGTAAAACTTGTTGTATTTTTTAGTAATTATTGTATCTATAATGGAAAATGAAAAATTTAATAGTGAGAAAAAACCGTGATCATTTAGAAGTTGGAATAAATTATTTTCTATGCATACTACCCACAAAGAAGTCTGAATTTTTCCCGATTTTTGACCTGCTGTATCTCAGTGAAAAATGATCGTATTGCAAATATAAAAAGATGCAATTTAAGGCTTTAAAACTTCATGATTATAGTTTGTAGATTTTCTGACAAAAAATTTTAGCTAAAAATGGCATGAAGGAAAACTTTTTCAAAATTTTTAATTTTTAACTTTCCGCTAAGAAAATCGAAGATTTTCAAAAATCGGGAAGTTATTGTTTTCACTCCGTTTTGCAAAAATCGAGTTTTCATCAGATCTCGACGTTTGAAGGTCACAGGAAGCTTCCCTGACTATCCCCGCGAGGTTGTCACGGTGTCTGTATGTGTGTGTGTGTGTGTGGGTGTGAGAGTGTGTGTGTGTGTGTGTGTGTGTGTGTGTGAAAGTATGTGAACCGCTTATAACTTTTGAACGGCTTGACCGATTTCATCGCGGTTGTTGCCATTCGAAAGGGCTTGACCAAACTTAGATTTTGATTCAGATCAACAGATTTCGAGAAATCTTCAAAAAACTGAAAAAAAAAATTTTTTCAAATGTTGTTTTTTTGGAATAACTTTTAAACGGCTAGATGATTCAACTCCAAAAACTAATCAGCTCTTAACCTCAAAAAACCACGTCGATCGCCACCAGTCCGGTCAAAATCGGTTGATTCGTTCAAGAGATATCGTGTACGAAAGAAAACCAAAAAAAGTGTTTTTTCGGAATAACTCCGATATTCCTAACGCGATCAATTCAAAATTTGAGATTTTTTATAAGGCTTGAAAAACTGTGTCGAATGCTGCTTACCGCGTGAAAATCGGTTTATTCATTCAAAAGTTATTGCGGTTTAAAAATTCAAAAAATAGTGTCTTATCAAATCTCTATCAGACTTTTGAGCTCGAAGAGCTCAAAAGCATATGAAAGCAATCTCTTTGAGCTCAGAGAGCTCAAAAACGTCATTGGCGCAATTTTAAGTATGGAATTAGCGGGAAGTTACAGGGATGGCCTTCAAGGTCAACCGTTTTCCTAATTTTTTTTTTTCGTCTTAGAGGCTTAGAAAAATTTTTTCGTTTCATGACTTGACAGGTCCTCATAGAAAATTCATTCCAGCTTCCAAAAATGTCTTCTAATTTGCTGTGCGACGATTGGTAGCTGAAATATTAATAGTTGAAGACAAATGGGCTTTTGCAAAAGTATTGCTTTCATGAAAGTAATATAATTCTCTTTAATTATGTTTTATGAATTTTCTTGAATTTAGGGAAATTTTCTTAACTTTAAGTGGCATTTTGCGTTTAATTGGACAATCTAAACATTTTTGTTTTCAACTTTCTGAATTTATGATGTTAATATGACATCGTTATGACGTTCTTATGACCAATGAAATATTAATTCATGGAAATTCTGAAAATTTATAAAATTTAGAAAAAATTCATCAATTTCTATGTAATCTCATCATAAATCTTAATGAAACTTGAGAAAAACGTATAAACTTAATCCTTTCCAACTTTTAAATTCATATAGATTTAAATAAACGTTTTTAATATCAATCGTGGTGCAAACAAGTGAGCAGCATTCAAGACTCCGAACTCAATGGACCCGAGTTCAAGCCCAGCACACGCCAGGATTTTTCAACTCCAAATCTTCTTCCTCAGCATGTAATCAGTCTCGACATTATTATTCGAACCCAAAACCGCATAATTAAATGTTACTTTTTTTTCAACAAATTTTCTTCTGCGTAATTAATTTTGACATCAGTTATATATCATAAGGACGTCATAATTACATCATATTAAAAAAATGGTCAAAATTTCTAAAATAAAAAAAATTTTTTTTTTTTCGTAAACTTTACTTCTATCATAAAATAAATGTAATTCAACTATTTTATGATATGATATTCTCAATTTATAGACTTAAATTACGAATGTAATGGCTACCCGAGAAAAAATATTTATATATAATTATATATATTTATATATAAATTGGTTATATATGATTATATATGAAAAATGGCCAAATATAATCATATCTAATTAAATATAACTATATGGGTCATTCCACCAAATAAGAACATTTTTACGGGGCGACCCTCGCGGATTATGTTTAAAATTTATGGAGGTGTTCTCTATCATGAGACAAAAATTCCCTGAGAGTTTTAGCTCTTAATACGCAGCGGTCTTGAAATTATGATTTTTTGAAATTTTGGAAAAAATTTTTTTTCAACTTTTTCGTCAATTTTTCTGATATGAAAAACATTTTTAAACAAAATCGACAAACATTGTATTTTGTAGGAAAAATTCTCAGCTTTTGAATGAAAATATTTATTTTTTCATAAACTCATCAGAAGACCCTTAAAAATCGAATTAAAGTGGAAAAATTGATTTTTTTCGGTGTGCAGCCCAAAATTCTTCAAATTTGAATTTTTTTCTGAAAGCTGAGAGTTTTTTACACAAAATATAGCGTTTTGCCGATGTGCATATTTTTTTTTTCGTCACAATTAAATTAAACGCAAATTCATTATAATTAAAATACTTTTATTTTTGAACTTTTTTGAGATGTGGACACAGTTTTAATGAAAGCATATCCAATTTCATCTTTTAAAGGCACAAAAGTGTGTAATGACTGTGTACCTTTCACTGTTTTCGATTGAGAATATCGTACGTCTAACACATTTTTTTTATTAAATAATCGTCATTAGCTATAAAAGTAAAGTCAACGCTTGTAAAATTTTTCGTTCCCCAGGAAAATAAATCTTGTGGTTTCAGTATATGCTCTTTATTGTTCATTTGTAATGAAGCTCTAGCAGCATATCGTTTTAATGAACCCGCAAGACCATCGCATGGTCCTTTGCCATGGGCAGTTGCAAAAAAATGCCACTCAGCGTTGATTTCGAAGTCAGCATAATGATAACATAAGTTTGTAAATGCTTTATTGTTTTTGAATTGTTGTGGAGCTCCATCAGAGAAGTAAAAAATTGTATTGATGACAGCAAACTTCTTTTTAAGAAAGGCAATCAATTGCTCTTGAAATAAATAAATTAAAACTGTGTCGTGCTTAAGACAATCTGAAATACCAACAAAGCTCAAATGCTTAATAGTATCATTTTCGTTATAATAAATCACCATTGGAAATATAGTAGCTTGATCATTATTCCAATGAAAGCCTTGAGCTGCTTCCTGCACAACGAATGCATAATTTTCCGCAAAGTCAAATACTACGGCGAATTCCCCGCTCTTTAAATTTAGTTTTGTATCAGAAAAAAATCGACTTTGTGTTTTCGCAATAAAATCATGTTTCAAAAGCTTATCAAGTTGCGTCACTAAAGTCTCGATGAAGTCTTCGAAATCTGAAGTAACATTCACAATACTACAACGGTCTGTTGATTGTCCACATTTTATATTGGATTTCATTAACATCAGATTCATTAAACGACAAACGAAAATAATCAGCGATTTCTTCATTATTTGGACAACTATTGCACATTCTGGAAAAGCACGATTCTTTTGGATTGTTACAAACTAATTTATTTAATAAATTTTTGTAAATTGGCTGAGATTCTACAACCCAATCAGTGTTTTTCGCAAATTTTGGAAAATTACATCCTAAATGGAATAAATGTAATAAGATTAATAACTAGTTTTAGTATAATTATAGAGAATGTCAAATACACAAGTACCTTCTAACATCAATTTTACATTTTGATGAATAGTACAAACACATACGACATGTGTAGTTCGATTTCCATCACAATCCTTCACAGATTTAAAATCTTTCATGCCCGCTAATTGTTTTGAGTTTTCTTCGCTTTCATAAAAATCAATGACAAGTTTTTTTACATCTAACTTAAGCAGCTGATTGCCTGGAACTTTTGTGGGATTCAAAGTATTAGTAGTCATTTCACCAGAGTCTAAATCAACATTCTCAGATTCACTGATATCATTTTTAAGATTCAGTACCATTTTTCGAGAACAGTTAAATTCAGATGCTATACGACTGACTTTCCAACTGTCGGGTAAAATTGAAAGCAGCTTCTTTTTTATTGATCTGTAAAGCAAACGATCGATTGTATTAATATGAAAAAATGAACAATAACATAAAACACGAAAATGAAAAATAACACTTTCAGCGTTGTATAATTTCTTCACTTTGGCTATCATGGAACAATGATCTTGATTAATCTTTCTGTAAGTAGATTCAGGTACTATTCCAAATTGTGATTGGAACTTATTCTCTAGGGCAGCATAGCTCTCATCAAGTTTTTTTACTCCATAATTTTTTTCAGAATATAACCTTAAATTAAACGCATAGAAAAATAATTAAGTAAGTTTTCACTCAGTAAATGAAAAACTTAATCAATAGAAAATTTTTACCTGTCTTTTTCAATAAGAGGAATTTTCAAAATCACATAGATTCCCAGATAGCAAAATGACGTATTAAGTTATTCCGAATGACTTCAGATTTCTGATTTGGACGTCAGAGTCTACGTCTAAAAGACGTCTCTAAGACCTTCTGAAGAGGTCGAATGCGCCGCTTATTGTAGACTTTAAGAACTCATCAAAACGAGCTCTTAAAGAGCTCTTTTTTCTGAACTCGCACAAATGAATGATTTTTGATCTCTATACGCTATTATAATGATAACAATAATAAGAACACAACAAAAATAATATTAATAATAATAATAATAAAAGTAAATTATGAAAAATAATTCAGAGTTTCATGACGCACCGATGCTGATTTCGAATGTTTATTATTTTAGTTAGACCTAATATTGTCGGTTTAAAGAGAGAAAGTGAAAATCGCAATTGCCGTAACTAAGATTCGAACCCGAGTCGCGCGCGTGCTAGATCGATACCTAACCCCCTACGCTGTTCAAACGATATGTCGTTATACATCTCATTATTCTTATAAGCTAAGTTTATATAGTGATGAAATGTTGCGATCATTGTCTATATTATTTATTATATTTGATACTGTGTATCGATAGAGAAAAAGTAACTTTTACGAATATTTATATACTAAAAAATATTCAAAAGTCTACCTGTTATATTTTTTTAAATAGTCTATATAAATTTTGTTTACTTTTCACAATATAAAATCTAATAGATAAATTAATGAGTATTAAAAATTCAACAATAATTAATAAGTATATAGTTATAAGATATCGTTAAATTCGAATAAAATGTTTAAAATTGATACATGCAAAGTACTCCTTAAATGTAGAAAGTTCACATAATTTTTTCAGATTAGAATCCAATTTTATTATTTTATCTAAATTAGTATGATTACGAACCAGATTTTAACATTATTGCCTATTACTTCATAATATAATTTAAAATTTTTGAAAAATTTAATTAACCTGGATTAAGAGAAATGAGTTAACCTATGCCAAGTGTATATCTATTATATATTAATCTATTCAAATTGTTTTAAATTATTTAATTCGAATTATTTTTAATCATTTTCAATTTAATTTCTCAATCAGGAAAGTAATAAATGAAAAATGAATAAGATTTTGACAGCTTTATATTAAAAAGAAATTTGTGTTTTTGTTTATAATGTCTATAAGCTCATTATACGCAACTCAAAAAGAAGTCCAAAAAAGGGACTCAGTTAGATGTCAGAAAATTGACTCCAAACTTATGAGTTCATTAAGAGCTCTTAGTTCTGACCTCGTAAAAAAGAGCTCCTTAAGACGTCACATTAGGACTTCTATAAGAAGTTTTTTAAAAGACTTCATACTGAAATCTTTCTGACTTGGATGCTGACTGGGACGTGACTCGCTGTGGCAAGGTCTTTGAATACAAAGATCTTCTTCTCACCGTGCCTGGTAACAGTAGCTGGACGTAATCTCTGGAATTGTTTCCGAAGTTCTTTAATGAAGATTGCTGAATTCATGTCTTCACCTTGGGGTGCTCGTGACGTCAGGAATTCGCCTGGAATACGGAGAGGTTGACCATACAACATCTCCGCAGCTGTCGCGTTCAAATCTTCTTTTATCGCTGATCGAATACCCAGCATAACCACTGGTAGTGACTCGGTCCATCGGTCTTGATGACAGCGGATAGCTGCTTTAAGTTACCTGTGGAACCGCTCGATCATCCCGTTTGCTGCTAGATGATATGCTGTTGTCCGTATTTGAGTCATGCCAGTCAACCTATTAAGATGCTTGAACAGGTTAGACTCAAACTGTCTCCCTTGGTCGGTAGTAACACGTAGTGGAACTCCAAACTGTGCTATCCAGTTGTCGAAAAATGCTCGAGCAACCGTTGCGGCCTCTTGGTCTGAAAGTGGAATTGCCTCAGGCCAACGAGAAAACCTATCTATCATAGTTAAACAATAGCGGTTGCCATCGCAGTATGGCATGGTTATTAAATCTAAATGTACATGCTCAAACCTGGATGATGGTGGGGCGAACGATCCCACTGGGGCTGATACGTGGCGCGTTACCTTAGATCGCTGACATTCGATGCACGCTCTAGCCCATCGACGACAGTCAGCTCTCATGGATGGCCACACATATCATTGTGCTACGAACTTACATGTTGCGTTAGCTCCTGGGTGCGACAACTGATGGACGGAGTTGAATGCTGCTTTTCTGAACCCTTTGGTAATGAATGGACGTGGTATCGTTGTTGACACGTCACACATTACGATGACAGCTGATCCTGGAATTGGGATTGGTTGCAGTTGAAGTGACGAAGTTTCGTGTTGGAGATCCAGAAGCTCTTCATCTGTCTTCTGGGCTTCTGCCAACGCTGCGTAGTCGATGGTTGACTCCAATTCTTCGATCCTTGACAGGGCATCAGCGACGACGTTATCTGTACCTGAAACATGTCTAATATCGGTAGAAAATTGTCCAATGAACTCCAGGTGACGTTGCTGCCTGGGTGAGCATTGAGTTGACCGCAATTTGAACGCGAACGTAATTGGTTTATGATCGGTATAAATTGCGAACTCTTGACCTTCTACCATGTGACGGAAATGTTTGACTGTCAGATAAATCGCCAGTAATTCTCGATCGTACGCACTGTAGGTGACTTCGGCAGAACTGAGCTTCTTCGAGAAGAAGTTAAGTGGCTGCCACATATTGTCGACCCACTGTTGTAGGACGGCTCCAACGGCGATGTCAGATGCGTCGGTGAATATTGCCAGCGGTGCATCGGATTTTGGGTGAGATAACAGCGTCGCTTGGGCCAAGCTCTCCTTGGAAGCTTCAAATGCTTTGGCAGCTTCTGGAGTCCATTTGACCGGCGCACGTCCCTTGACGTCTCCCTTGAGTAGCTCGTTTAGTGGAGCTTGGATAACTGCAGCTCTAGGAATAAATCGGCGATAAAAGTTAGCCATACCTAGAAATTGACGGAGTTGTTTGCCGGTGGTCGGTTTTGGAAACGACCGGATGACTTCGACCTTTTCAGGCAGTGGTTGTACTCCAGCTTCTGAGACGAGGTATCCGAGGTACTCGACTTCTGAAACTCCAAAGACGCATTTGCTAGGGTTAATAACGACGCCATATTCCTCGAGCTTCTTGAAGAGTATTCTGAGGTGTCTTTTGTGTTCTTCAGGTGATGTCGAGGCGATCAGGATGTCATCGATATAGGCGTAGCAAAAATCCAACCCGAGAAGTACTTCATCCATGAAGCGCTGGAACGTTTGCGCTGCGTTCCGTAGTCCAAAAGTCATGAATGGAAACTCGTACAGGCCAAACGGTGCCGTAATAGCTGTCTTTTGAATGTCCTCCGGTGCCACTGGAATTTGATTAAACGCCCGCACAAGATCAACTCTGGAGAAAACTTTCTTACCATGCAGCATATACGAAAAATCGTGGATATGTCGAACCGCATACTTGTCCGCCTTGGTCCGGGTGTTGAGACCTCTGTAATCCCCGCATAGACGCCATTCGTCGCCCTTTTTGGGAACCATGTGCAGCGGTGCATCCCAAGGACTCTTTGATGGGCGTGCGAGTCCTAGGCGTAGCATGGCTTCAAACTCCTTCTTGGCTACTTTGAGTTTGTCGGGGGCTAATCTTCTTGGCTTCAGCGCCACCGGTGGTCCTGGAGTCGTCTCAATATGATGCTGTGTCTGATGTCGCACTTCTCCTGGAGTTCCGCTTGGATGTGTGATCGACCGGAACTCTTACAGTAGTTTGTGATATTCAGACGAGCCGGAAATGATCCTGATTCCTGGATCTTTGCACTGAACAATCTCTCCTTCAAGGTGCAACTTGGTGGTTGTGGCTAGCAACTTCCCGCGCTTGAGGTCGATCAGCAACCCGTAGTGCGATAGGAAATCGATAAACAGACGGCTAGATGACTGCGGGCGAGTGTCGTCAGCCGTCATTAACGACTGCCCTGGGCATTTCCCGGGGTCCAGTTGCACGGTTACGTACACTTATTTGCCTTCTCGTTGAAAATCCAATGGTATCAACAAATTCCCTGGGGACGAGGGCCGCGTGATCGTGCTTCTGACCGGGACTGGGGCTTACTACGGTGCGGTGTCGGTGATCTGCCACTTCTGCCTTCTGATGGTGAGCGCATATTTCGCTTAATCTCTGCCATCTCCAGCTGAAGGTTTTGGAGCGCAGTGGCGATTGACGTGTCCCGTGATGCCGCAGTCACGAATACGGTTTGACGTGCCGGTACCGTCTCGTGTATGTTGTCCGCAATCTCAGCCATCTTTTCAAGTGACTGGCCGCGCTGCGCTGCCATCGTCATCCGATAACCATCCGGAAGACCTCGTAACCAGATCGACTGCAGAAGATGTTCCGGGATCTCACCTCTGATCTCTTGTAGCCGGCGTAGGTACTCTGATGGTTTTTCGTCACCCATCTTCTCGCCTTCCAGCAGCCTGTTTGTTTTCTCCGCCTGACTGATGCCGAGCCTCTTGATCAGCTGCGCCTTCAGTTCATCGTATAACGCGGGGGTTTGCTCTTTCATAACGACGTCGCGCACTTGTTTCGAAACTCGCGGAGGTAACGCTGGCACAATATGAGTTAGGCCATCCTACTTATCGGTTATACTATATTGCTGGAAAAGCGCTTCTACCAAAACGAACCACATTTCTGGGTCTCCGCTAATAAACTCTGGTAACCGCGTCAGGGCTACGGTCCGACCAATGCGCGCTTCAGCCTCCGGAACTAACTCACCATTGTTAACCGTAGGGTTCACCATGATTTTAAAAAAAATTATTTGACAACACGACGCGAACTACTCACACTAATAACCACACTTCACCAGAAGAAAAAATAAACCGCGCGATATAAATTTACTGTAAGTCGAAATTTAAAACACGCGAATTATTATTTGAACTAGGGGTCACCACTTTGGGAAGTACGGGTTAGCGAGTGAGCGAATAGAAATATTTAAGTTTAATAAATTTTATTTAAATAAATCTAACTATTAATACACGCGTGTAACTTAAAAGCGAAGTGAAGCTAATGGGTTTCCAGGACTAACTTCTTTTTTAAAGTGTCCATCTCGGCCTCTGACCTCTCAGGAGGTAGGGGTACTCGAGGGAAGTATTGAGAAAATATATAGGATAGGAGTACTTAGTTGTACGTAAGTATGGAACTAGGTACAAGTAGGTCTAGGTATAGGATAGATTCTGAAAGTATGTAAGAATTACAGAAGTAAAATATAGTTAAAAGAGGGAGAGAGAGATATAGGTACAGAGGTACAGGTACAAAGCAATTACTGAGCTCATGGGTCCGATCGCTGGCCAGGCGACGAGAGTTTTTAATCCCTTAATTGCTTTTTAGAAAAAGGTAGGTTATTGGGATATTTTTATGAAAAATATTTGGGAAAACCCTTAAGCTTCTTACAAACAAACTTATACATATTTTTAATCTTACTACAATACATTTTATTAGGGTCTCGCCAGCTGCAAATGTGAATTTTATTATATTGCACCAAAATTACAATAAATTAAAATTTCCCAAAATATTCTTGCAGAGACGAGATTTTATCAATCGCTTGGCATCACCAAGTAAATTATAATCCGGTATAATTTATGGTGATGAGACACAACTGAAACTTTTCTAAGAAAATCTTAATAACGTTGTAGAAAATCTACAACTTAAATAATAACTACATCAATTAACCATTACTATTAAACAATAATAATTATTAACTAAATAATTATATATGATAATAATAATAATCAAATAATTATAACTAATGATAATTAATAGTCAAATAATAAAATTATAATAATAATAATAGTGAAATAATGATAATAATTAAATATTACTAATTATAAATAATAATAATTAAATTATATTACAAAGGAGTGGGTGAAAGATATGACCTCCACACAACTTATAAATAATTATTAATTAATGTTAAAAAAATAAGATTGTATAAAATAATATTATTAAATGATATTTATCTCTTACATTAACAATTAAACTATTTCATAGTTTTAATAGATTATAGATTGATAGAAATAGTAATAAGCTTAATCTAATTTGCAAAATACGAATATTAATGCACTGCAATATATATAATTTATAAATAAATATATGTGAATATAATAGAAAATATTATATATTAGTGTGTGAAAATCATTTATATGTAGTAGAAATATGTGTACTTATTATAGATATGTACAAGAACGGATATATGTATGGGAGTTATGGTGGGAGAAGAATGGAGTTTGAAGCTCTTCGGAAAAACTATGTAACGACACCTCATCGAGAGCTTAGATTGCTAAGATCACGTCATTGTAAACCTCAATTTTATATTTTGAAGCTTTTTAGTATTTTGTCAACTTGAATAATAAATTGAAACCAACTAAATAATTTTGATCAAAATTAAATAATGTCTAAATAGAATTCTTTTATTTAAAATGATTCCTTTCCCGCGCTGAAACCGAGTATTTTAATACTCCCGGGCGAAAGAACTACAGTACGTAAAGTTTTCAATAAATAAGAATAACATCCACTAGATGGAAGCATAACAGCAGTAGCAGAGCAGTCCAAAATATCCCATAGAAAATGTAACAAATTTTTTATTTCAGAGTTATTCAAACGTAATGATTAACATCATTTTGCACTTTTTGTGATTACCAAGAATTTTTTTTTTTTTTTTTTTTTCACAGAAAAAGTTTTGATAACATGTGACTATGCAAGTCTGGTCAGATCTAATTATATATTAATTTTAATACCAGTATTTTTTGAATTTTCAAACCGCAATAACTTCTGAATGAATGAACCGATTTTCACGCTGCATTCCACACAGTTTTTCAAATTATATGATGTCATTTTGTACACAAACCGATTAAACCGAAAATTTTAGAGAAATTTGAAAAATTTTTAAATTACTTTTTTCCGAATTCCTGTTTCAAAATTTTTAGTTATTCAACTTTGTACTCATTTGCAACTTGATAAATAAATAATTGATAATTTATATAATAATAAAAAATAAATAATCAATAATTTCTACAATTTAGCTCAATAATCCAGGATAATTCCATACTTCCTCAATTTAAATGCCCAATATTTCAAGAAATATCGATGTTAGCAATTTGGTGTTCAATGTTTTTTGTAGAAAATTAAATTTTCTACAGGTTTGTCTTTCACACTTTTTCTGTAGCTCTTGTCATTTACGAGATAGCGGCAAAATAACAAAAATTTCATGAAAAAATAGGGTTTAGTGACCCGTACTACCTCGCCAGTCCGAGTTACGATTACGCCGCATAGGCACTTTTGTAAAGCATTCAATTTTGAAGAAATTCTATACCTGACCAAGATTATACCATGAAATGCCTCTGAGCTGTATAATTTTGAAGATTAAAAATTTACAGTTTACGTGTATTTTAAACGGAAAATCTTTGCACGCCCCTGTTTAAAATTTCCAATAGGATCCCATCAAAAGCGACAAAAGCCACTTAGAAACCCATAAGTTTTATTGGTTTCTAAGTGGCTTTTGTCGCTTTTGATGGGATCTTATTGGAGTTTTTCAACAGGGGCCTTGGTCAAGCACTTAGTATTGATATTAAGGGCTCAAATATTCAAGGAATTTTTTTTTAGGTATTTTCTAAAAAATTTCGAGATGGGCGCGGAAAAAAAATACTCGCAAAAAAAGCACCCTATTACACATTGAAAGTTACAATGAATATTAGCTAAAATAATCACATGGATAAAAGGTATATGCCAATTCGATGAAATTTAGAATCTGTGCAAGTCATAACAATACTACTATTAAATTTTTAGTGTAGATCTAAAGATGCAATTTTATAAAGCGCCCAGCGGAGCGGGTGAGTAACATCTAGTTATTTATGTAATTTAACTTTATATTTCGATGAAAATGATCTATTTTTTAAAAATTTTTATAACTTAATAATATGCAAAGTCAAGTTCTGATATTATTCCTTTAGACGTTGTACATCGTTCTGTATATTTTCAATATTTTATTATAAATTTTAATGTTTAAAATTATTAATATTAAAAATTAAAATGTAAATTATTATAATTTAATTTCGATAAGACCATATCAATTTTGACGATTTGCAATAATTTTTGTTAACTTTTCAATTTTCAAGTTTGGTATTTGCAAACATTATTTGTGAATCAATAAATATTAATGTTCAAAATACTACAACTAAATAATTAAAATCTATCAACGAACCAGTGTATTATTTAATATACATCAGTTAAGGACGTAGAAAAATAACATATTACTCATATACAAATTGATAATGGTTTTGAATCAAAGTGTATAATGAATACAAACTACTTTAAGCCGGGTTACCTAATCCTGGCTCAAGCTTGGGTCGTCATTGAATTGCCGAGATTAGGTTACCCAGCCTTAGCTCAAGGTTAGGTCACCATTCAATGGCCAAGTCTGAGTTCCCAGCCTTCTTCAATGACCCAATATAAATTATGCCGAAGCACATGCTATTTGGGAGCTCATAAAAAATCACAGATAAATTTGTAAATCTTTTTTTTTTTGCTTCCGAAATTCTTGCCAGGAGTTTTTGTTAATATCTCATCACCATTATGTTCAGTCATGATGAAAATTAATGATTATATGTGAGTATATAATTGTAAGGGATCTATTTGTATTTTAAGGAAGTCCTTTCGCTCCAGTTGAGTCAAAACAACTGTAGTAGTCAATATACGATAAATTAAAATAAAAAACCCATAAAAATTCTTAAAATTAAAAAATAAATAGTATATGAGGCATTAATCGTTGAAATTTTAAAAATAAAAAAAAAAAAATAGTTAAATACAAAAATTAATTTGACTCTTTCAAATCAGCTGCTAGTAACCTAATCGTGATTTGGCAACGTTGTATTTCGGTTGTTTACATTTTTATTTGCACAATATAACCTTAACCACGTTCAAGTTTTTGCAGTCAGTGTAAATAAATAGATTAGTTTGAATTTATTGAATGGTCTGAAGCTTGCGCGCTACGCAACGTTGCCAAATGTTTTGACTTTATTTTAATGTAGATTGCTTGAGAATTTTTTGTGATTTTATAATTTTGATTTCTCCATATATTCCACGGCAACCTATATATTTTATTGCAAAAAATGAAACCTGAATATTTCGAAAACATTATTTTGAGTTTTTTTTTACCCCATCTAATCGGTAGTTAATACCATAATTCGAGAAAGTTGTTAAGGTCTTACTTTCTCGTAAGACTCGGAAAAAATACTAACACTTTAAAAATTTTTTTTTCAAAAATTTGCACGGTAAAGACTAAATTAAAATTCACTAGTAGATAAATAAGGACTTCAACTAATAGATAAAAATTAATTTTATGCGTAATCTAATATTTTTTATTTAACATTGATGGTGAAAGGACCTCCTTAATAGACATATATGTTTTAATAAATATACATTTAAATTAACAAAATTTTTTATACATTTCTCACAAAAATTAAGAGAGCAAGAAAAACATCCAAATTTTTAGGAGATTTTCAACAGGCTGTAACTGCTAGAAAAATGGTCGTACAGCAAAAAAAAAAATAAAATTGTAGCTCTAAGTGCCCGGGAAAAAATGATCAGGACTGATCAGACCTGTTCATATCTGATCAGACCTGTTCATATCTGATCAGGCCTGAAATCCGACCTGATCAGCCCTGTTCATGTATGACCAGGCCTGAAATTAGGCCTGATCAGACCTGTCCATGTCTGTTCATGCCTGTTCATGCCTGCTCATGTCTGTTCATGTCTGAAGCATTAAATACGCTCAGACCTGATCAAGCCTGTTCATGCCTGCTCATGTCTTCATGTCTGAAGCATTAAATACGCTCAGACCTGATCAGATCTGATCAAGCCTGTTCATGCCTGCTCATGTCTGAAGCATTAAATATGCTCAGACCTGTCCATGCCTGTTCATGTCTGAAGCGTTAAATACGCTCAGACCTTTCCATGTCCGATCATGTCTGTTCTAGCCTAATAGAAAAGGATTAAAACTCCATATATCAGCTGACAAGAACTGTTCATGCATGATTTACCCTCTTAAATGATATTTTAAGTCTGGAAGAAAAATTTTATCGAACTATAGACTGCAGTTCTATTTTTAAAATTAATTTGTTCCGTATGACGTATCAGTTTCTATCCCCTTATAAATTTTAAATGTACGACTTTCATCAAAATTTCGGCTTATATAAGCATGAACTTTTTAATTTTCCATGCCAAAACGATGATTTTTAACGATGAATTTTGACGCAATGACATAAAATTTTTACTGTGTTCCATTGAATACGCGAAAAATGAGATTATTTAGTAAAAGTTTGAGTTTGATAGCGTGAAAATACCAAAATATATCAGTTGATATCGATAAGTCCTTTCAAGGTGTCTGTTATTATCTTAAGCTACGCCTTGGTCCATAGCAGTAGTGTCAAAGGCTGTTAAATTGTAGAACACACAAATAATTCTCCATTTCCTATACGTTTTAATTTAAAAAAACTTCAATTTTAAAAGAAAACAATAAAATTATAATTACGGAATGAACCTTGAGGAAATTTTTTTATTTACTTTACATAGAACCATATGTTAATGGAGCGAAAAAAATACATAGCCGTCCCAAATAAATCACTCTAATATGCACAGTAAAAAATTTTGCATCATTGCGTCAAAAATTTTTGTGTTAAATATTTAACACTTTTATGTGTAAATTTAACATTTATTCTGTTAAATCAACACAAAAAAGTGTTAAATATTTAACATAAAAATTTTTAACAAAAAATTTTTTGATGCTATGACGCGAAATTTTTTACTGTGTATAATTTGTTATTAATAATTAATAAATTAAGTATAGAACTCCGTTAACTATAAGGATAAGTCATGTATAAAATTTAAATTACTTAAAGTAGTTTGAAAGGTACTCTAGAATTAAGATAAGTCATTGGGTCAATAGGTAAAGTATCAGTCTGAAGAGCGCAACGTACATGGTTCGAATCCCCGTCGGCACGAATCTTGTTTTTTTTTTTATGGACCTGATCGAGTCAGGCATGAACAGATCTGATCAGACATGAACATGCCTGGCCAGGTCTGATCAGACCCGGTCATTTTTCATATCTGATCAGACCTGAACACTCATGCCTGTTCATATCTGATCAGATCTGATCATTTTTTCCCGGGTGTCTAGTTTTCGGATCTAACTTTAAAAATTTTTTTTCGAGTTATCTTAAGAAAATCACCGAAAAAAAAATTTTCGGATTTTTTTTTAGTTTTTTAACTTCCCGCTAAGAAAAACGAAGATTTTCAAAAATCGGGAAGTTATTGTTTTCACCCCGTTTTACGAAAATCGAGTTTTCATCTAATCTCGACGATTCGAGGTCCTAGGAAGCTTCCCTGACTATTCCGGCGATGGAGTCTGTATGTCTGTATGTGTGTGTGTGTGTGTGTGTGTGTGTGTGTGTGTGTGTGTGTGTGTGTGTGTGTGTGTGTGTGTGTGTGTGTGTGTGTGTGTGTGTGTGTGTGTGTGTGTGTGTGTGTGTGTGTGCATGGATATATGTAAACCTCTCAAAACTTTCGAACTTAGATTTTGTATATACTTTAAAACGATTCGGACCGGTAGATTTTGAGAAATCGCAAAAAAACTACAAAAAAAATTTTTTTCAAAAGTGGTTTTTTTTTAATAACTTTTAAACCGCTCTACCAATCGATTTCAAAAACTAATCAGCTCTTAACATAAAAAAACCACGTCGATCGCTGACAGTCCGGTCAAAATCGGTTGATTCGTTCGTGAGTTATCGTTGACGAAAGAAATCCGAAAAATGTGATTTTTCGGAATTACTCCAAATTTCCTAGTTTTATTACTTCAAACTTAAAGATTCTTCATGAAGCTTAAAAACTGCGTCGAATGCCATCAACCGCGTGAAAATTGGTTCATTCATTCAAAAGTTATTACGATTTGAAAATTCAAAAAATAGTGTTTTATCAAATTCCTACCAAACTTTTAAGCTCGAAGAGCTCAAAAGCATACAAGAGCTATTTTTTTAAGCTCGGAGAGCTCAAAATAACACAGAAATTGTATTTATGAGCTCGAAGAGCTCATAAACGTCATAAGTACAATTTCAAGCGTATAGGTATAGAATTGGCGGGAAGTTGCAGGGATGGCCTTCAGGGTCAACCGTTTTCCTAACTTTTTTTTAATCTGCGGACTTGGAAAAATTTTTTTGGACTTAACCTTTATATGGACCAGATAACTTGTTTATTCAGCTTTAATTTGGTTTTTTACAAATCTCGATACGAGTATTTCTCGCTGAGATATCGGTGTTTGAATGGAAAAAAATCATTTTGTCTTTGATTACCAATATCTCAGCAACTAATGATCGCAAAAAAAATTCAAGGTTGGTTTCGAAAACTTGAATGAATTCCCTACAAGGATTGGCTATTGATTTTTGAAAAAATTTTTTATTTCAATCATAGCATGAATTTGAAAAAGCAACCAAAATTGTGCTTTTTGCGGCTTTTTCGAAAATCAAGCGCCTAATCAAAAATATCTCGGAAACCACTGATGTTAAGTGTGTCTTTTACTGTTCCATATACCTACAAAAACCCTACAAAGTTTCAATTGAATCCAACGAACTGTTTTTTTTCCCACTTGATTGAATTTTTGAAAAAATTAAAGGAGCAAGAATTTCGCTCTGAAAAGGTCTTGATTTTTATCAAAAATGAAAAAAAGTTTTTTTTCCATTTTTTCCTTAATTTTGCATTAGCGATTTGGTAAATTAAAAAAAAAAAAAAAAAAAATTCAAAAATTCAAAAATTGAAAAATTTTCACGCGGTTGGTGACATTCGACGCAGTTTTTTAAGCTTCATGAAGAATCTTCAAGTTTGAATTGATAAAACTAGGAAATTTGGAGTAATTAAAAAAAAACACTTTTTTCGGATTTCTTTCGTCAACGATAACTCACGAACGAATCAACCGATTTTGACCGGACTGTCAGCGGTCGACGTGGTTTTTTGATGTTAAGAGCTGATTAGTTTTTGAAATCGATCGGTAGGGCCGTTTGAAAGTTATTCCAAAAAAACCACTTTTGAAAAAAATTATTTTTGTAGTTTTTTTGCGATTTCTCAAAATCTACCGGTCCGAATCGTTCCAAAGTATATACAAAATCTAAGTTCAGTCAAGCCGTTTCGAATGGCACCAACCGCGATCAAATCGGTCAAGCCGTTCGAAAGTTATGAGAGGTTTACATACATCCATACACACACACACACACACACACACACACACACACACACACACACACACACACACACACAGAGGAGTTTCCACAGGCCGGCGTAGTGGTGGTCAACAGACATAGCAAAACTTCGCAAAAGATGTCATAAGCTACGTCGCCGCGCAACGAGAGCCGCGAAATGCTCCCCAAGCAAGGACTTGTATTCAAAAGAGTACAAACAGGCCAAAAAAACGCTAAACCGAGCCATTAAACGAAGAAAAGGGATATTGTGGAAACAGATCTGTAATGGTCTCGAAAAGGACATCTGGGGCAAAAGCCTACCAAATTGTCACCAAACGACTTGGAAAGGCTTCACCAGAAGCGCCGAAGTCTCCTGCCTTAATGAACAGCATTATAGCGGAGCTTTTCCCCAAATATCCGCCGCGGGAGAAGAAACACTACGCTAAAAACAGCGAAGGAACACCCTTCACAACTAAGGAACTACAAGACGCGGCCAAGTCACTCAAAACAGGAAAGGCACCTGGACCTGATGGCATCCCAGCAGCGGTGATCAAGATTGTAGCCCTGGAACACCCAGACATACTCCTGAACACCTACAACGCATGCTTGCCAACTGGCACGTTCCCTGCGGTCTGGAAGCAACAGAGATTGGTTCTCTTAGACAAAGGAAAGGGAACCCCCGTAACACCTTCGTCGTTTAGACCACTCTGTATGCTAGACATTGCTGGAACACTGCTCGAGAAGCTCATACAAAGGAGACTTCGTAACGACATCGACCGTGCTGGAGGTTTCGCCACCAACCAGCATGGCTTCCGGAAAGGTCGTTCGACAGTCGGAGTGATCGAGAAAGTTATAAAGACAGCAACACAAGCATGGTCTGGTAGCCTCAAAGCTGGTAACGTATGTCTCCTCCTCACGCTAGATGTCAAAAACGCATTTAACAGCGCAAATTGGAGAGACATTTTAGATGCTCTGTCGCACAAGTTTGACGCGGAGCCAGAGAATCTAGCGGAAACTACGGAAGGCCCACAAGAATACGCCATAACGGTTGGCGTACCGCAAGGCTCAATAATGGGGCCCGATCTATGGGATGCGGATTACGACGAGCTTCTTGAAATCTCGTTACCAAAGCAAGTAGAGCTAACGGGCTCTGCAGACAACGTTGCGGCCTCGATACTAGTAGACAGCGTAGAAGAGGCCGAATTACTGATCCGGGAAACCATTGACGCCGTCGAGACCTGGTTTAATAAACACCACTTGAAACTTGCCAAGCATAAAACCGAGATGGTTGTTCTGACACGTCAAAAATGGTTCCCAAAACCATTCGCTGTGGACATGGAAGGAACGACACTGACGTCAACAAGGGCCCTGCGCTATCTAGGGGTAATGATAGACGAGAAACTATCTTTCCGCGAACACCTTGACAGTGCATGCAAGAAAGCCAGCAAGACGGTGTCTAGCCTAGCAAGAATCATGACCAACACTATGGGACCAAGAACCAAAAAGAGAAGAGTTCTTCTAGAAGTAGTCCACTTGGTACTGCTTTATGGAGCAGAAATATGGGCAGGCATATTGAAACAGAAGACCTACCGATGAAAAACAGCGGCAGTGCAGCGGCGAGGCGCTCTCAGGGTTGCCTGCACCTATCGAACGGTTTCCGAGGCGGCTATATTGGTCATTGCGGGGGCCGCACCCATCGACCTACTCGCGTTTTAGAAAGCGAAACTCTATGATGCTAAAAACAGTGACGAAAACATGAAGGACGCAAGAACGAGGATAAAGGCGGAAACGCAACAAACGTGGCAAGACCGATGGACATCGGGAGAGACGGGCAGATGAACGGCACGTCTGATCCCAAACATCAACGTCTAGCTTTCTCGGGAATACGGAGAAACGGACTTTTTCTTGACCCAGCTATTAACGGGATATGGGCAGTTCAATGCCTATCTTTTTAAGATGGGACTGCACAGCACACCAACATGCAAATACTGCCCAGACAAAATTGACAACGTCAAGCACACGTTCTTTGAGTGTAACCGGTGGAACGACTAAGAAACCAGTACTGATGAAACTATTGGCACCACGCTTTTCCCTGAGAGCTTAGTAACCTGCATGATCAAAAAAGAAGATAACTGGTCAGCTGTCGCAGCCTATGCACAGCGTCTTTTAAAGGAAAAAATCGCAGAAAGAGACTATTAACTAGGAGCAACCGTCGTGAGACGCAAAACGGACTGGATTGAAGTAATGCTAACGCGGTCCCGATCCAGTCTTCCCCGTAACATCTATGGGGAAAGAGAGAGGAGGATGTTTAGTCGGTATTGTTGTCAATAATATTGACTTCCGAGTCCGACATACGCAGGACAAACATGTCGTCCTGGTATACGTAAATGTATTTGACCTCCTCTATAAAAAAAAAAAAAAAAAAACACACACACACATTTTTCTAGCAGTTACAGCCTGTTGAAAATCCCCCAAAAATTTGGATTTTTTTCTTGCTCCCTTAATTTTTGTGAGAAGTGTATTATTTTAACTTACTTGAGAAGATTCTAGAATTTCTGTAATTTCATTTAATCGTAGATTTCTTAAAATTTTTTTATCCATTGAAAGTATTTTATCACCTGGTAGAAAAACACCACATCGTTCTGCAGGACTACCAGCTTCAATATGATCAATTACATAATTCATTCCATCATCAGATAGTTTAACAACAAATCCAAATCCTTGATGGTCAGATTTTAACAACACAGTGAGATTTTCTTCGGTAAAAGATGTTTTATCAACACCAAATAACTGTTGAGATTTAGATCTCTTCATAAGCGTTTTCGTAGAAGTACTTAAAATCTGAGGTAATATTTGTATTTTAACAATTCGATAGGTCTTAGAAACGTCTTTTAATACTTTTATTGCAGTTATGGCATCATGAATTGGCGTGCTATCTACGGCAAGAAGTTTGTCACCTGGCTGTATTGCACCACAGCGATCAGCGGCACTCGCGGGACGAAGACTCTCTATATAAACACCATTTGCATTGTCTCGTACTGTCAAGCCTAGCTCACCTGTAAATATTATTTTTATGATAATTTTTGGATATAACAAGTAAAATTTCAAAGAAATAACTCAGACATGAATTAAGAAAAAAAAGAATAATTAATTTAAAAACAAAATTTACTGTATTAGAAATTTTTTTTTTTTTTTTTTTACCAGGACAAGTACGTTTCAACTCTATAAGAAGAGGCTCTGGAATAGCTGTTCGAACTTCAGCCATACTTGCAACATTGTATTCGATGGTAAGAGATGCAATTGGATAGTCAGAACTTCTTTTTAGTACATTTTGTGCTTCAAAAAGACTTAATTCTTGTAATTCGATGTCATCAATAGCGAGAAGTTTATCACCTAGTCTTACACGACCTTCTTTTGCTGTAGGACCATCTGGCTTGATACCTGTGATAATAAGAGGTGTTGCTTCACCACCTCGGAGAGTGACTCCCAAAAAACCATTTTCTCTCTTAACACGAACTTTAGTGACTTTTGAGAAAACTCCAATTAAAGGTAAACTATTATCCATATCTATATCATCTAATACTAAAAATTGATACATTCCGTATTGAGAAAACTTTGTATTTTCATTAGTATGTATCAAATTTGAATTTATAGTTGCAACACTTTCAGGGCGTACTTGACATTTTTCCCGAGAACGAATTGTTTCGAATGTTAATGAACCGAACATTCTTAACATTGAAAAAATTAGTAATGACATAACAATTTACTCTCTCAAATATTGTATGCTTCAAAAAATAATTTTATTTTTTGTCATTGAGTCAGCTTTTTTCTATATTTTTTTTTTGTCACAATATTATCGAATTTTTAGAAAAAATTAACGTAGTTATTAAAAATAACACAAGCAAAACTTAAAATGATAGAATAGCTCCTTTTATGAAAGAAAAAAAAACAATAATAAAAAAATTGTGAAGCTTAACTTAGCGATCATTTTTAAAAGGTAACATCACTGTAAACAGTAAACAATAAATAAGTATTCAAACAATGATAAACATTTTGTGCATATATATATATATATATATATATATATATATATATATATATATATATATATATATATATATATGAAGACATACAAAACTGTTTGTTTCGATAGTTGGATTTCATAAAAAGAATAATTCTTGTAAAGTTTATTATTATTAGAGTAACCGCCGCGTAATAATGATCAGTTAATAAAATTTTTCAACACTGAGAAAGCTCGTATAGATCGAGGATTTGAGTATTACGAATTTCAAAAATAACCTTCGCTAAGAGGAGCGCTTTAGATATATCTGTTCTATTAATAAAAGTTCACGCCTACACTTGGAAGAATGAAGTAAAAACACTACATGTAATTCCATATAACTCACGACTATCTAAATACCGTTAAAAAAGTAGAAATTTATTCTTTATGGGTATGTATGTGGTAACCTTTAAAACCACAGAAGTGTTTCTAAAAATTTCTTTCAATAATTTAAAATTCCATTACCTCTCAATGATATAGATATATTATGCATATATGCATATATCATGATAGAAACACTGGTTCAAGCACTATACCGATTATAGACATTTCTTACTTTATTATAATAAACGAAAAGTCTAAGAGATATCAATAAGCGCAAGAATATAAGCAACCGCAGAAAATTAAAAAAAAAATTTTTTTTCTGCAACATATGTTATTTACATAATTAAAAATAACTGTACGCTCCTCTGTGCACTTTGAAAACATTTTATGAGATCTGAAGTACTAATATTTTCAAAAATATCGGATATTTTACTTATCAGAAAGAAACATTCTTTATTAACTTTTCAACGTGTAGGAATTACTCATAGTGATAAAAATTTTAGATTGACAAAAGAAAAAAAATTAGGAAAATGGTTGACCCTGAAGGCCATCCCTGCAACTTCCCGCCAATTCCGTACCTAAACGCTTGAAATTGCACTTATGACATTTCTGAGCTCTTCGAGCTCAAAAATACAATTTGTGCGTTATTTTGAGCTTTCCGAGCTTAGAGAAATAGCTTTTGTATGCTTTTGAGCTCTTCGAGCCCTATATATACATATATATATATATATATATATATATATACATGGTGTCCCAAAAGTCACGGACGCCATTGTAGCATCTGATAAACAAAATAATTCTGAGACGAAAAGTCCTTAGCCATTTTTTAATCAGACACATAGATAATTAATTATTAATTAAAATAACGTCCTTCTATGCGTTAGAGAGAGAGCACTAGTGTCAAGTCAAGTGCGTTACAACGAAGACGCTTGCACGTGTGAATGTGTAAGTAAATATGTGTGACTACGTTAGCTATATATCCTACTAGAAACTAGTTAGTCATACAGTTAGTTGTGTCTTTGTTTGGCACATACTTTACTGGACACTGGCGCTCTCTCTCTAACAAATAAAGAGACGTTATTTTTAATTAATAGTTAATTATCTATGCGGTTAATTGAAAAATGGCTAAGGACTTTTCGTCTCAGAATTCTTTTTTTCATCAGATGCTACAATGGCGTCCGTGACTTTTGGGACACCCTGTATATATATATTAGGGTGGTCCTTATTTATATGTCATTCCATGTCAAATCGACAAATAGTTGAAATTGACCCCTTTCGATTTGGACAAATATGGTCAGAAGTTTTCTTTTATCATATAACGAAGTTCTGCCAAAGGAAAAAAAATAAAAAAATTTTTTTCAAAAGATATGCAAATTCAAAATTTCGCAATTTTTCCAGTTTTTAAATTTGTTTTTGTAATATCTCGAAAGCTATTATAGATACAGGAATGGCCTTTTGTTTGTTTAAAAGGGGACACTTAGGGCTATTGAAAAAAAATTATTTTAGAAAAAAATTTTGAAAAATGCCAAATTTGGCAAATTTTGAATTTTTTAAAATCGTTAAAAATGAAGTTCGCAGTTAAAATCTTGGTTCAATTTTTTTTGTTCAATACCTTGCACTGATCTTAAAAGATCCTGAAATTTTAAGAAGGGTGTTTTTATTTTTTTCAAAAATATGAATTTTTGAATTTTCAAAAAAAAATTTTTTTCATTTTTTGCAACTTTTAATTAAGGTAAATTTATGCAGATACATAGTATTGTAACTTTGATCATTAAAAAATTAAATGCATGACGTCGAAATATTGAATAATAAATTAATTTCAACTTTATTTTTTTATTTTTTGGACATTATCTTAAAGTCATCTTTATTGTATGAAATAATCCGTTGTTTATCCGTTTTTTACTTTATTTCAAGTTGTTGACACCACTTATCGTCTTATCAACATAGAAATAATTTGAAATTTGAGATTGAGAAACATTAATGCGCAGAAAATTGAAGTCAAGAAACGGACAAAATATGTCTTGCGTTAAGTAAATAAGAAATTATATCATGTATTAAGGATTTCTTATTTTCTTAACGCATTTAGGATTTCACGAGGCTTAAACATGATAAAAAATGTTCATGGTCATATCTAAAAACAAGACATGCGGAGCTACAATTTGCTTTTGTTTTTTCTTGCTTTACGATCATTTTCCTCGGAGTTACAGCTCGTAGAAAACCACCCAAAAATTTAGAATTTTTTTTATATATCCTTTAATTTTTGTGACTACCCGGGAAAAAATGATCAGATCTGATCATATATGAACAGGCATGAGTCTTCAGGCCTGATCAGATATGAAAAATGACCGGGTCTGATCAGACCTGGCCAGGCATGTTCATGTCTGATCAGATCTGTTCATGTCTGACTCGATCAGGTCCATAAAAGAAAAAAAAAAGATTCGTGCCGACGGGGATTCGAACCATGTACGTTGCGCTCTTCAGACTGATACTTTACCTGTTGACCCAATGGCTTATCTTAACTCTACTGTACCTTTCAAACTACTTTAAGTAATTTAAATTTTATAGATGACTTATCCTTATAGTTAACGGAGTTCTATACTTAATTTATTAATTATTAATAATTAATTATACACAGTAAAAAATTTCGCGTCATAGCATCAAAAAATTTTTTGTTAAAAATTTTTATGTTAAATATTTAACACTTTTTTGTGTTGATTTAACAGAATAAATGTTAAATTTACACATAAAAGTGTTAAATATTTAACACAAAAATTTTTGACGCAATGATGCAAAATTTTTTACTGTGCATATTAGAGTGATTTATTTGGGACGGCTATGTATTTTTTTCGCTCCATTAACATATGGTTCTATGTAAAGTAAATAAAAAAATTTCCTCAAGGTTCATTCCGTAATTATAATTTTATTGTTTTCTTTTAAAATTAAGTTTTTTTTTAATTAAAACGTATAGGAAATGAAGAATTATGTGTGTGTTCTACAATTCAGCAGCCTTTGACATTACTGCAATGGAACAAGGCGTAGCTTGAAAGACACCAGAAAGGACACCTTGAAAGGACTTATCGATATCAACTGATATATTTTGGTATTTTCATGCTATCGATTTCAAACTTTTACTAAATAATCTTATTTTCCGCGTATTCAATGGAACACAGTAAAAAATTTTATGTCATTGCGTCAAAATTCATTGTTAAAAATCATCGTTTTGGCATGGAAAATTAAAAAGTTCATGCTTATATAAGCCGAAATTTTTGATGAAATTGGTACATTTAAAATTTATAGGGGGATAGAAACTGATACGTCATACGTAACGTATTAATTTTAAAAATAGAACTGCAGTCTATATTTCGATAAAATTTTTCTTCCAGACTTAAAATATCATTTAAGAGGGCAAATCATGCATGAACAGTTCTTGTCAGCTGATATATGGAGTTTTAATCCTTATTTATTTTAGGCTAGATGAGACATGATCAGACATGGACAGGTCTGATCAGGTCTGAGCGTATTTAACACTTCAGACATGAACAGACATGAACAGGCATGGACAGGTCTGATCAGGTCTAATTTCAAGCCTGATCAGGTCGGATTTCAGCCATGATCAGATATGAACAGGTCTGATCAGTCCTGATCATTTTTTCCCGGGTAGTGTATTATTCATTATTATCTACCCGGGAAAAAATGATCAGACCTGACCATGCCTGTTCATGTATGATCAGGCCTCAAGTTAGACCTGATCATGCCTGTTCATGTATGATCAATTGATCAGGCTTGAAATTAGACATGATCATGCCTGTCCATGCCTGCTCATGTCTGAAGCGTCAAATACGCTCAGGCCTGATTAGGCCTGTTCATGTCTGAAGCGTTAAATACGCTCAGGTATAATCAGGCCTGAGCGTATTTAACGCTTCAGACATGAACAGGCATGACCATGTGTTCAGTGAACAGGCCCAGCCGCGATAAAGTCGCCCCTGGGGGACTCCCAATTTCACGAGCCGCACCTGTCTACCGCAAGTTCCCGCAAAAACTAACCACCTATGAAAGCTTAGCTTGACTGATCACGCTATGTCTCGGAGGTGTGATTGGCTGATCGCTCCGCTGACATGCGCAATCAGCCTTTTCCCCAAGTCGACGAGGAAGAAGACGTATTATTTCTATTATCTTTCGCTTCCACGCTTTCGCTGCATCAAGTCGCCATTAGTGTTACTTTACTTTCGCTTTTTGCTAACAAACCGCATTTCGCTTATTTAATAAGTTAATTTGCTTAAATTAATTGTTATTAACCCACTTTAGTTTGTTACAGATAAATTGTGTTATTTGTAAAAATAATTCTCCGCTTTTCAGTGTCGGCAGTGTGCTCAACCACGTGTCAACCGGCTTCGCTTTATTAATCACGCAGTGCTTTATTTATCCGTTTTTATTTAAACAATCCGCTAACATATTAAATAAATATTAAGTGTAATTTGTGTAAATAAATTCATAGTGTTCATTTTAATAATAATTTACGCGTTTTAATTGAGATATCCAGACAAAAACCTGATCTTCCGCTTTACCGCATTTTCAGCATTTTACACCATGTCTAATTTCAGACCTGATCATATATGAACAGGCATGAGCAGGTCTAATTTCAGGCCTGATCATACATGAACAGGCATGGTCAGGTCTGATCATTTTTTTCCGGGTAAATCTGATTAGACTTGCAGAGTCAGAGATGTGATAAAAATTTTTTCTTTGGCGAAAAAAATTTTTTTGGTCATCACAAAATGTGCAAAATTATTTTTATCATTACGTTTAAATAATTTTGAAATAAAAATTTGTTACATTTCTTATGGGATGTTTTGGTCTGCTTTGCTCCTGCCTAATATTAAAATTATTACTTATTTTATTATTTAAATAAATGTGATGTTATAATGAGATTCGGTTAAATAAATAAATTAGGACTATCAAAATGTATTATAAAATCAATTTTTATATTATATTTATGATAAACTGATTTGATACGTTATGTACTTCATAGAATTTTTGTCAAATAAGATAGCAGCACAGCAGGCGGGAACTTCAAGGCGCACGGATATCATCAAAGTGAAGCAGCATTGAGCGTGGTTAGTAGTTGGATGGATGACTGCTGGTGTTACAGCCGTAGAATTATATGTACCCTAGCGGTTTCGGTGCCACCGATGAAACTCTGTAGAAACTCATCCGAAACTCAGCGTAACGACGGAGTATAGTCGGCGCATATGGGGAATAAATTCGGAGTATTGTGTGCAGTTGTGACACATAGAGACGATAGTGGTTAATTGGTGTTTAATTGAGATCGTTACGGAGTTTGGTTGGAATTTCGCTGGTGTTCTCATGAAGTTTTCCCCGAGTTTCATCAGTGTTTTTTCGGATTTTCTGTCGAATTTAGTCGGCGTCTTCACCGAGTTTTTTGTGGAGCTTTCCAAGAGTATTTTGCGAGTTTCATCGGTTTTCTGATGGATAATAAATGAAAAACCGAAAAAAATAACTCGGACAGACCGGGACTCGAAGCCGGACCGTTTGATTACAAGCCAAGGGCTCAACCGGTCAAGCTATCTAAGACATTATCCGTATCTACTATCCAGTCACCTAATAAGACCCACCAAGTAATAAACAACACTGTCTATCTTACGGAAACCGATTAAAGTTTTGAATCGCTTTATGTATTAATAACATTTTAATTTTAGTTATGATAATATTGTTTCAGCGTATCAACTGTAAACTTTTGACCATTTTTTTATGATGTCATTTTTTTATATATCGTATATTTTACTTATAAACTTCATAATATATTTATTAAATAACATATCGTCCCTTTTCTGTGTTAACCTCATAACTCCATTTTTTTCGAAATTGAGATTTTTAGCAAAAATCACTCCTTAGCATTCTTGTAACGTAAAACAAAACATGCTATGTTTTTAATGATGATATAATTTTTTTTAGATGCTTTTGATTTTTCTCGTATCTACATGTTCGAATTCAAAACTCTCGTATCTACCGTAAGTATCGCCAAAAACGTTAAGTTGGCGTTGTTGTCATATTACTAAATGTTTGTAAACATGTTTACACTTAAGTTGAGTGTATTTTGTTGATTGAAATTTATTTTTTATCCATATGAATACATACAAATATTATTTAGCTCTTCAAGCTCAACAGTCTAATAGAAGTTTGACACAACACTATTTTTTAAATTTTCAAACCGTGATAACTTTTGAATAAATGGATCGATTTTCAGGTGATTGGTGGCACTCAACGCAATTTTTTAAGTCTCATAAAGAATCTTTAAGTTTAATTTGATCGAACTATGAATTTCGGAGTAATTCCGAAAAAACACTTTTTTCGGTTTTCTTTTGTCAACGATAACTCACGAACCAATCAACCGATTTTGACCAGCCTGGCAGCGATCGACGTGGTTTTTTGATGTTTAGAGCTAATTAGTTTTTGGAATTAATCGGTGGAGCCGTTTAAAAGTTATTCCAAAAAAACCACATTTAAAAAAAAAATTTTTCGTAGTTTTTTTGAGATTTCTCAAAATCTACGGGTCTGAATCGGTCCAAATTGTATTTAAAAACTAAGTTTAGTCAAGCCCTTTCGAATGGCACCAATCGCGATTAAATCGGTCAAGCCGTTCAAAAGTTATGAGAGGTTTACATATATCCAGACACATACACACATACATACATACAGACGTACAGACACCATCGCGGGGGTGGTCAGGGAAGTTTCCTGAGACCTTGAAACGTCGAGATCTAGTAAAAACTCAATTTTTACGAAAGGGATAAAACCAATAACCCAGATAGCAAAATGACGTATTAAGTTATTCCGAATGACTTCAGATTTCTGATTTGGACGTCAGAGTCTACGTCTAAAAGACGTCTCTAAGACCTTCTGAAGAGGTCGAATGCGCCGCTTATTGTAGACTTTAAGAACTCATCAAAACGAGCTCGTAAAGAGCTCTTTTTTCTGAACTCGCACAAATGAATGATTTTTGATCTCTATACGCTATTATAATGATAACAATAATAAGAACACAACAAAAATAATATTAATAATAATAATAATAAAAGTAAATTATGAAAAATAATTCAGAGTTTCATGAAGCACCGATGCTGATTTCGAATGTTTATTATTTTAGTTAGACCTAATATTGTCGGTTTAAAGAGAGAAAGTGAAAATCGCAATTGCCGTAACTAAGATTCGAACCCGAGTCGCGCGCGTGCTAGATCGATACCTAACCCCCTACGCTGTTCAAACGATATGTCGTTATACATCTCATTATTCTTATAAGCTAAGTTTATATAGTGATGAAATGTTGCGATCATTGTCTATATTATTTATTATATTTGATACTGTGTATCGATAGAGAAAAAGTAACTTTTACGAATATTTATATACTAAAAATATTCAAAGTCTACCTGTTATATTTTTTAAATAGTCTATATAAATTTTGTTTACTTTTCACAATATAAAATCTAATAGATAAATTAATGAATATTAAAAATTCAACAATAATTAATAAGTATATAGTTATAAGATATCGTTAAATTCGAATAAAATGTTTAAAATTGATACATGCAAAGTACTCCTTAAATGTAGAAAGTTCACATAATTTTTTCAGATTAGAATCCAATTTTATTATTTTATCTAAATTAGTATGATTACGAACCAGATTTTAACATTATTGCCTATTACTTCATAATATAATTTAAAATTTTTGAAAAATTTAATTAACCTGGATTAAGAGAAATGAGTTAACCTATGCCAAGTGTATATCTATTATATATTAATCTATTCAAATTGTTTTAAATTATTTAATTCGAATTATTTTTAATCATTTTCAATTTAATTTCTCAATCAGGAAAGTAATAAATAAAAAATGAATAAGATTTTGACAGCTTTATATTAAAAAGAAATTTGTGTTTTTGTTTATAATGTCTATAAGCTCATTATACGCAACTCAAAAAGAAGTCCAAAAAAGGGACTCAGTTAGATGTCAGAAAATTGACTCCAAACTTATGAGTTCATTAAGAGCTCTTAGTTCTCACCTCGTAAAAAAGAGCTCCTTAAGACGTCACATTAGGACTTCTATAAGAAGTTTTTTAAAAGACTTCATACTGAAATCTTTCTGACTTGGATGCTGACTGGGAACTTCCTGATTTTTGAAGATCTTCGATTTTCTTAGCGGGAAGTTAAAAATAATTAAATCATCTATACTAATAAATGGAGAGCCGGTTTTTTTGTCCGGTTATACTGCGAAAACTACTGAACCGTTCGGAATAATACTCATACCATAAGATGCAGCGTGTTTCGGAGAAGGTTTTAGTATATGATATGGTGGTGATTACTTATCCGGAACCTATATTTTTTTGACTTAGACATAATGAATTTTTATTGTAACTAAATTTATTCTATTCGATTGTCATTTTTTTAAAATAAATTTTTTAATTCTATTGGTTATATTTACATACTAGGCAGATTTCTTCACTTATGAGACCTGCAATTTCTTTAACTGAAACTTTCAATGCTCATTACAAATTTTTTTTTTCATATCAATTATTATTAATTTTTGTAAGAAAGACACGGGAATGTTATAATGATTGCACATTGTAAGTTACAATGAATATTAGCTAGAATAATTACATGGATAAAAGGTGCATGCCAATTCGATAGAATTGGGAATCTGTGCAAGTCAAAACAATACTCTAATTAAATTTCAAGTCTAGATCTGAAAATGCAATTCTATAAAGCGCCCAGCGGAGCGGGCGAGTAACAGCTAGTATTATAAATAGTAATCACATAATTTATAACATATTAAATCAAAATCAAATGAATTTGTTTTAATTAATAAATGTAAAATAATAATGAGTTGAAAGCCTCGTATAACAAAATTTTTCGCCAATGATCTTATAAAAAAAAAAAATTTTTTTTTGTTTCAAAACGTCGTATCTACAAAAAAATTACCAGGGTATTTGATGAGAAAACTCGTATCTACATGAAATTGACAATAATATCAAGGTATCGATGCAGATAGCAAAAATCATGTTTAATTTTTTTAAGGTGATAAATAAAGAGTATAAATTTTAAATTAGTTATAACTTTTTATAAAAATTAAGTAACTCTAAACGTTTTTATCGATTTACCGAAAATTACGATTTTGTAGATACTAGGTTTACACAGAAACGGGACGATATTCTATTTAGATAAATATATTTCAACTTGTAAATAAATGAATAAATTAATAAAAAATACACCGTAATTGAAAAATGATTTATTTATAGTCATCTTTGTGAAATCAAAATTAATTTTCATGCCATGAAGTATTATTAATCGCGAGTAAACTCCACAATAACACTACCAAAACTCCAAAAAAACACCAGTGAAACTCTTATAAAGCTCCGCAAAACACCGAAAAAAACTCGACAAAAACTCCCTAGCAACTCCGAAAATACTC
>NC_058160.1:17117193-17231313 GCF_020080835.1 Cotesia glomerata
TCAATATTTGCGTGAATTGGCTTACGACACCAAAATCTATTTAACTAAAGTTGTAGCTGAAAATGTTCCTAAATTAAATCTAGAACAGAGAAAAGTTTACAATGAAATTTTAAATTCGATTATATCTGATTCTGGGCAGTTATGTATTTTCTTGATGCTCCAGGTGGTACTGGAAAAACGTTTTTAATCAATTTACTGCTTGCGAAAATCAGGAGTGAAAAAACATCGCGCTATAGCCGTTGCTTCTTCCAGGAATTGCTGCGACTTTGATTAGAACCCGGAGGTAAAACAGCTCACTCTGCCTTTTAGAATTACCTCTCAATTTAGGTTATTCTGAGTCTCCACTTTGTAATACATCTCTAAACAGAGTGATATGGCTCATGTGCTGCGAGAAACAAAAATTATTATCTGGGACGAATGCACTATGGCTCACAAAAATGGTATTGAAGCTCTAAACAGATTGCTCAAAGATATTAGAGGTTGCGACCGAATTATGGGAGGAGTAATTGTTCTCTTGGCCGGTGATTTTAGACAAACTTTGCCTGTTGTGCCACGAGGAACACGTGCAGATGAAGTTAAAGCCTGTATTAAGTCATCAATTTTATGGCCTTCGGTCAAAGTTTTATCTTTGACTATCAATATGCGTGTTCATCTTCAGCCAAATTCGAAAGCAGAAGAGTTTTCAAAAATACTGATTGATATAGGTGATGGCCAAATTCCGGAAGAAGACGGACGAATAAACGTGTCCTATATTAATTGTGAAACTGTCCCAGATTTAATCACCTTGACTGACAAAATATACCCGAATATTGACAAAGCTGGCGATAATTGTAGTTCATGGTTAAAGGAGAGAGCCATCCTCACACCAACCAATGAACAAGTCAATTGTATTAACAACTGTTTGCTGGAGAAACTGCCAACTGAGCAAGTAAGATATGAATCGGTGGACAAAGTACTGGAGGATGAAGAAGCTGTCCACTATCCTGTTGAATTCTTACACACACTCAATCCACCAGGGATACCACCTCATGTTCTTCAACTCAAGATTGGCACTCCAATAATGTTGCTCCGCAATTTAAATCCGCCATAAATTATGTAATGGTACCAGGCTTCAAGTCAAGGTCTTACACAAAAATGTCATTGAAGCCATGATTTTCACCGGAAAATATGAAGGAGAAACTGTAATCATTCAAGGATCCCTCTGATTCCATCAGATTACCACTTCGAATTTAAACGTCTGCAATTTCCTGTCAAAGTTTGTTATGCCATGACGATTAACAAGGCACAAGGGCAGAGTTTAAAGATGACTGGTATTGATTTAAGAAATGACTGTTTCTCTCATGGCCAACTATACGTGGCATGCTCAAGAGTAAGTTCACCTGACAGCTTGGTCATTCTTCAACCAATAGGAAAAACGAAGAATGTTGTATATAAAGAAGTTTTAAGTATTTAATTTTCTATTTTTGACTATATTAATAATTTCTTTAAATTAGATCGATAGAATCAGAAAATAAACAGTAATCCAATCAATAAATATTAAAATTTAAAAAAATTTTTGGATCTACCGCTAGAATGGTTTTAATTCAATTATTTTAAATATTTTATCTATATAATAATTTCTTTTTACTGTTACAAAAGAAATGTTTATCAAGCTTTCAATTTTTGTTTAGTGTTAATTGATTGGATACATTTATAGATTGAAAACGAATAGATATAATAAATAATATATTTTAATAGTTTTCAGGTTTATTGTAAAAGAAGCTAAAACTATGAACAATGTGTTTTGGATTTTAATTTACGTTTCTAATATACAAAATTAGTGATCAAAAATTTTAAAACTATGAAAATAATAACAGTATAAAAAATAAGAACAATGATAAAATAGAAAAATGATAGCAATATGGTAAAAGTTCATAGTTTTAAATTTATAACCATTGTTCTTTTAGAATTAGTTAATAAAAAAGATATAAGTTAAATTACTGTTTTTTTATTTAGCACGACATGAAGTATTGATGCCTAGGTTTAAGTTGTTTATATCCAATCTATATTTATATAGATTTGATATGTGTAACAAATTCTAAACTTGATGGCATTGACACTCACGTCGATCCATGGTGTAGAGCCTACTGGGGATCCCGCCATGTAAAATAATGGGAAAGCATCGTACGACACAGTACCTCCATGGTGATGTGGAAAGCTGTGTTATTTATTATTTTAACTCATATAAATCGATAAGACCCTAAGTAGTTAAGGGTGTCTTAATTTCGTAAAATCCGTTCATGATAAATAATTAGGCAGCTAGATAACATAATTTAATATTTCTTTCACTTGGCATGTATTTTATGCCACGCGAAGCGGGTGGTAAGGCAGAGTATATACAGCTATATATATATATATATATATATATATATATATATATATATATATATATATATATATATATATATATATATATACAAAATATTAAATAGATAATGAAAGTAAGGTAAAAGACCCAGTTATGACACTGAACTAGTTATTAACACTTGCAATTTCATTTTAATTAAATAATACAAATCGCCTCTAATAAATTAACAGCCGAGACCAGTGATTGCAGTTTCAATCGGCTTAGCGAAACGAATGGAAATTTTGAAAAAACCTTTTTAGAGATAATAGATAATTTAATAAACTATTTCACCACAAAGCGTTTTTTTCGAAAATTTCATTCGTTTCATGAAACCAATCGAAACTGCAATTGCTCTGCTGTTGGGAGTGCGACAGAGATAGTTCCGTTGAACTCCGTGAGAGCAAAGCGAGAAAAAGATGGTCTCGCCTGTTAATAAATATAAATTTTGAGATAATTGGTTTTTTGAGAACATTTTATTAATTATTTTTTTAATTAGAAAAAAATTGCAAGTGTCAATCAACCAGGCCAGTGTCAATAACTGGGTTTTTTACCTTAGTAACTTATTTACAGACAAATGATTTTTAAAAATAAAACTAATTGGTTTTTTTTAACCGTGCAGGTCAACACTGAAGACGACAATAACATAGATCTTAACAGTGAGATATGTCAACAAATCGACAACAGTAAAATAAAAAATAGCCAAGAGCCCTGTTTAAAATTTCCAATAGGATCCCATCAAAAGCGACAAAAGCCACTCAGAAACCCATAAATTTTATTGGTTTCTAAGTGGCTTCTGTCGCTTTTGATGGGATCTTATTGGATATTTTCAACAGGGAGGTGAAGAACCACAATGACAGTACAGTTCAACTTGTATACAACGCTCCAAAAAATAATTCGGTGAGAAAAAAAAATTATTATCTTCCTGTATTGTAATCTAATTTTGATCTTCGACGTCTTAGATTTATTTTTTAAAAGCTTGCATATTTAGAATTAATTCAATTTAACATTTAAGGACATTATTAATGATTGCTTGAATCAAGACAAAAAATCGATGGCTCAAGAATAATTTTAAAAATGATTGTTTATAAAACTAGATTTTCAGGAGTCGAGACGTAGTTTCAGAAAATTTCTTTACTTTAAGCATCTACTTTCCGATTTTTGATATCACTTATAATAGCTATTGAGTTATTAACAAAAAAACTTAGATTTGTTAATTTACTTATGTTTTTTGTTATAAATAAATCGAAATTTTAATTTGAAAAAAAAAAAAAAAAAAGAAAAAAAAAACTGTCTTTCTCAAAATTTAATTCTGCATCGAATGAGCTATTGTTCATATTTTTGCCATAACTAAACAATTTTTTTTTCATGCATTTAACTCCATAATAATAACGAAATTCTTGTATACTTACAAGTAAGGCGTTCACGGTTATACACGCATAGCAATGTCTGCAAAAAATTTCTTACCATACGTTTTATTGATAGACTACCATTATACAACTCCTAAAGGAGTGAAGTTAGAAAAAAATTTTGTAAAAATTATTTTTTCAACAATTTGTCAATTCCCTTGAAAAATGATGTAAATCTCAAGTTTTTCATATGTTAATGAATTAAACTTTGTTAAATTCAAAATAATGAAAAAAAATTCTTTTAAGGTATTGAAAAATAAGTGATTACAAGCTTTTATATTATTTAATTGCTTAAAGTTGTAAAAATGTTTTTCTAATAAAATATTATAAGTATTTTTTAGAGAAAAAACACAATGTTAAAAGATTTGGTAAAGTTTTAATTAAGCTTTCTATAAATATATATTTACAAAATAATAAATAGATAATGAAGATAGTAACTTATTTACAGTCAAATTATTTTTAAACATAAAAATAATTTTTTTTTTTTGCCATGCAGCTCAACACTGAAGAAGACAATAATATAGGGTCATTCCACCAAATAAGAACATTTTTACGGGGCGACCCTCGCGGATTATGTTTAAAATTTATGGAGGTATTCTCTATCATAAGACAAAAATTCCCTGAGAGTTTTAGCTCTTAATACGCAGCGGTCTTGAAGTTATGATTTTTTGAAATTTTGGAAAAAATTTTTTTTCAACTTTTTCGTCAATTTTTCTGATATGAAAAACATTTTTAAACAAAATCGACAAACATTGTATTTTGTAGGAAAAATTCTCAGCTTTTGAATGAAAATATTTATTTTTTCATAAACCCATCAGAAGACCCTTAAAAATCGAATTGAAGTGGAAAAATTGATTTTTTTCGGTGTGCAGCCCAAAATTCTTCAAATTTGAATTTTTTTTCTGAAAGCTAAGAGTTTTTTACACAAAATATAGCGTTTTGCCGGTGTGCATATTTTTTGTTTCGTCACAATTAAATTAAATGTTAGATTCACTATGCAGTAATATAATTCAGAAAAGTAATATAATTTTCTCTTTAATACTAAAATTATAGTACTCAGAAATTTTGAACCACCTAATTAAAAAATGAGTCTATACTTCGTCACTTATCATGCAGATGGCGCTCACAACTCCCTCCATTTACTTTCATTTTGTGATTCTTTCCTGATGTACCTGAAGTTCCGATCGTTTTTTTATGAACGAAAATAAAAAAAAAATTTTTTTTCTTTTGAAACTGAAAATGGTTTTTCGGCTCCAAATAAAAACAAATAGCCCTAAAAATGATATATTGACTCCTCTAAAAACCGAAACTACCCTTACAGCCACCCCGAAGACTTGAGAGTTTTTTTCAAAAATTCTAAAAAAATCCTTGCGAGGGTCCTTGGAAGCTGCCGATTTTTAAGAGTACTCCTAGTACCCCCCCACATAATACGAAAAGTCATTAGGCTGCTAACACCCCTGGAACTACCCCTCCAGACACCCCAAAGACTTAGAGGTTTTTTTTAAAAATTCTGAAAAAATCCTTTCAAGAGTCCTTGGAGGCTGCCGATTTTTTAGAGTACTCCTAGTATCCCCCCACAAGATATAAAAAATCATCAGGACGCTAACACCCCCGGAACTACCCCTCCAGCCACCCCATAGACTTAAAGGTTTTTTTTTAAAATTATGAAAAAATCCTTTCAAGGGTCCTTGGAGACTGCCGATTTTTTAGAGTACTCCTAGTATCCCCCCACAAGATATAAAAAATCATCAGGAGGCTAACACCCCCGGAACTACCCCTCCAGCCACCCCAAAGACTCATAAATTAAAAAAAAATAAAGAAAAAATCCTTGCAAGGGTCCTTGGAAGCTGCTGATTTTTTAAAGTACTCTTAGTACCCCCCCACAAGATATAAAAAATCATCAGGCTGCTAACACCCCGAAACTACCCCTCCAGCCACCCCAAAGACTTAGAGGTTTTTTTTTTAAAATTATGAAAAAATCCTTGCGAGGGTCCTTGGAAGCTGCCGATTTTTTAGAGTACTCCTAGTATCCCCCCACAAGATATAAAAAATCATCAGGACGCTAACACCCCCGGAACTACCCCTCCAGCCACCCCATAGACTTAGAGGTTTTTTTTTGAAATTATGAAAAAATCCTTTCAAGGGTCCTTGGAAGCTGCTGATTTTTTAAAGTACTCCTAGTTCCCCCCACAAGATATAAAAAATCATCAGGACGCTAACACCCCCGGAACTACCCCTTCAGCCACCCCAAAGACTTAGAGGTTTTTTTTAAAAATTTTGAAAAAATCCTTTCAAGGGTCCTTGGAGGCTGCCGATTTTTTAGAGTACTCCTAGTACCCACCCACAAGATATAAAAAATCATCAGGAGGCTAACACCCCCGGAACTACCCCTCCAGCCACCCCAAAGACTTAGAGGTTTTTTTTAAAAATTCTGAAAAAATCCTTTCAAGGGTCCTTGGAGGCTGCCGATTTTTTAGAGTACTCCTAGTATCCCCCCACAAGATATAAAAAATCATCAGGAGGCTAACACCCCCGGAACTACCCCTCCAACCACCCCAAAGACTCATAAATTGAAAAAAAATAAAGAAAAAATCCTTGCGAGGGTCCTTGGAAGCTGCCGATTTTTTAGAGTACTCCTAGTACTTCCCAACAATATACAAAAAATCATCAGGAGGCTAACACCCCTGGAACTACCCCTCCAGCCACCCCAAAGACTTAGAGGTTTTTTTTACAAATTCTGAAAAAATCCTTGCGAGGGTCCTTGGAAGCTGCCGATTTTTTAGAGTACTCCTGGTATCCCTCCACAAGATATAAAAAATCATCAGGACGCTAACACCCCCGGAACTACCCCTCCAGCCACCCCAAAGACTCATAAATTAAAAAAAAATAAAGAAAAAATCCTTTCAAGGGTCCTTGGAGGCTGCCGATTTTTTAGAGTACTCCTAGTATCCCCCCACAAGATATAAAAAATCATCAGGAGGCTAACACCCCCGGAATTACCCCTCCAGTTACCCCAAAGACTCATAAATTAAAAAAAAATAAAGAAAAAATCCTTGCGAGGGTCCTTGGAAGCTGCCGATTTTTTAGAGTACTCCTAGTACCCCCCCACAAGATATAAAAAATTATCAGGACGCTAACACCCCCGGAACTACCCCTCCAGCCACCCCAAAGACAGAAGTTTTTTTCAAAAATGTTTTTTTTTTTTTATTGAGGATTTAGTCATTATGTGATGGTGTTAGCCGAGCCAAAGGATTAAGAAACTTGCAAGTTACAAGACCATTACGCTCCATGTTTATGCAATGTTAATTAATTTTTTTCACATTGGTTGTTTCTTAATTCTTTGGTCGTTGCCCAGGACACGCCACGAGGAGGCCACCATATATTTAATAAATGATATTAGTATTCAATTTGTTCAATCGATATGCGTCGATCGAACATTACTTATATCTTTTATTAAGTGTCCCACCCGATCTCCTATCTTTATTTTAAGCTGTTATCGACCGTCTTTGATGTATATTTCCTAATGATTCATATTTTATTTTTACGTTTATTGCTAAATTTCAAAATGAAATATCTCAAGGAAAATATACCCTAGTCGCATTACTGCTGACCGAATTTTCAATTAGGTACATCTTTAGTTATTTTTCTATATCAAAAAAGTTGTTCTTAAATTCCTTATTGTTAATACCCAGAAAATCAGTATTCTTAGTCGCATCACTGCTGACCGAATTATCAATCAGGTACATTTTTACTTTTTCTTTTATTAAAAAAGTTATTCTATAATTTTTTTATTGTTAATACCTACGAAAACAGTATTCTTGGTCGCATTATTGCTGACCGAATTCTACACCTACAGTGTTCTTGTAATTTTTTAAATTTAATTTTAAGGAAAAAGCAAATTTCTAGTGCTAAAAATCCCTATACGATATGAAAATTTTTGCACAGATAATTTATTCTTGGTCGCATTACTGCTGACCGAATTATGTATGAAAATTTCCTTTAAACAGCTTATTTTTTCTTTATTATGCATAAGTTTAATAGTCTTAGTCATTGAATCACTGATCAAGTTCTGCACAAATTACGTTTTTGTATTAAGTTAAAGACTCAGTTTTATACACTAGGAAGCTTCTGTGAATGTTTTCGCAATGACATCTATATGTTTGTATGTGTATATGCATATATACATGTATATGTGTATGTAACCCTTTTATAATTTTTGAACGGCTTGACTGGTTTCATCGCGGTTGGCGCCATTCGAGAAGGCTTGACCAAACTTTGATTTTGAATACACTTCAGACCGATTCGGACCAGTTGATTTTGAGAAATTTCAAAAAAAGTACAAAATAAAATTTTTCCAAATGTTGTTTTTTTGGAATAAATTGTAACGGGGTGGTTAGCCCTGTCCAATTGGTCACCCCTTTCCTCTTTGAAAAGGGCGCCTCTGGGATTTTATACTCGGTGTCCCAGAAACCGGGGAGCATGAGAAGGAAAGATCGGGTCGTGAGAAGTTGAGAAAGGCTGAAAAATTAATACTGAGAAACAATTATTAACAATTAACAATTCAATTATTTATTTAATTTAAACAATTTAATTTTAACAAAATTCCTTAATAATATTACCCTTAAAATTAACTTATCAATTACTTAATTGTGAGAACCTCTCACCTACGCAGGCACTTGCCAAAACTTACAACTAAATATCCTTAAATTCTTTCAACTATAGATCATTACGCATCTATCTTCTTAATTTCTTAACTCTACATAGACCATTACGCATCTATCCTTAATTTCCTAATTCAATCATAGACCATTACGCATCTAGATTCCTAATTTCTAAATTTAATCATAGACCATTACGCATCTAGATTCTTAATTCCTTAACCCTCGTCCAACTGACGGAATACCATATAATCTTACTAAATTTCATATAAAATCATCCACCGGACGTTAACTTCATTTCTCAAAATTCTTTCATTATTCATACATCTTAATTACCAATAAAACTATATCCCAAAACTTCGTATTCTCCAAATTTACCAAAATTACGCCCAACAATTTCTTAATACAAAATTCCGACCTTCAATTTTAATTCATTAAATTCATTAATCCATCTTACTTAACTAAATTCATTTTTAACTTACTTAACTAAATTTTCAACTAAAATTATCAATCAATTTATTCTACTAAACTCACTAATTTATTTTATTTCTCAATCTCCACTAATAATCTTTACAAAATCCACTAAATACTTTTATTGACAAAGTTCATTACTCATCTTCTAAATTTACTAGATTCATCAATTCTTCTTAGCTAATTTCTCTAATCAATTATTCTTAAACTCAATAAATTTCTTAATAAATTCATTCGCTAAATTAACTACTTTAATTTCCCAAAAAAATTCTAAATATCAACTGTTATAATCCTAAGCGTCTTAACAAAATTTCTCAGCCATAGAACTCTCTAGAATGACCTTCACTGACTTAATTACGCATTTTTATTTCTTATTCCAATTTACTTTTCTTTATATCTCGAAAATTATTAACTAAATTAATTTATTATAGCCAGCAGGCCTATAATAAATTACTGATTAAATTATCTACAGTAAATTCACAAATAACTATTAATCTCATTCTTTTAAAATAAATGTCCAATAACAAAAACTAGCTAAATGACCTTGGCGCATGAATTTCTAAAGTACAAAACTTGCTAATACTAAGATGACCGCTCAAGAAATTAAATTTAATTATTTTGGCCTCTTAATTAGATTATTAATTAATTTGGCCTAAAATAACTTAGAATACCTGACAACTGAAACCGGTACTCCAGCGATGAAATCTTTTCCCAGTAGAAAGAAAATGACGGGATCGGCTTCACTGTACCTACTGACTTCCAAGGCTCCAGAAACTCGTATCTCCAAATTACACCCAGCTCCCGATCTTATCCTCGATCAATTTATCCTAGAAATTCCAGTAAATAAATATTTCGAATAAGACGAAGATCGTCAGCCAAATGGCCTAACGACAAGTAATTTTTAACAAAATACCAGACAATAAAATTTAATCGCTTCGTTCCATTCGTGAAGCCTTAAGAAATCAACTACTTACTTGTCTTAGAAAATTATCCCACGCTGGAACACAGTTACTTAACGTACTCGCAAAATTTGCAGGAAGAAAGAGGGTCTTGACACAACACCCGGCGTTTTTATAACCTCTGCTCGTGCTCTCCAACTTCGCTCCCGCGCTTCATTTTCCGGGGACAGCGGTGGGGACTCCGCGATACATACGACCCGGTGACGAGTCGTACAACTACTTCATCGCGCTCCGAAGGTAAAGAGTAGCTCCTACTCACCGCGGCACGATAATCAAAATTAAGTCCCGCGGGAATTCAAATTCCCTGTCACAAAATTTTAAATGGCTTTATCGACCGATTTTAAAAACTAATTAGCTCTTAACATCAAGAGACCACGTTGATTGCCGCCAGTGCGGTCAAAGTGGGTTGATTCATTCGTGAGTTATCGTTGTCGAAAGAAAACCGAAAAAAAAGTTTTTTCGGAATCATTCCGAAATTCCTAGTTTGATCAATTCATACTCAAAGATTCTTTATGAGGCTTCGAAAACTAAGTCGAATGCTGCCAACCGTGTGAAAATCGATTCATTCATTAAAAGTTATTACAGTTTGAAAATTCAAAAAATTGTGTTTCATTCAACTGCTATTAGAGTTTTAAGCTCGGAGAGCTCAAAATAACACAAAAATCATATTTTTGAGCTCAAAGAGCTCCAATGGTATTGTGTAATTTTGAGCGCTCAAGTACAAAATGAGCGGGAAGTTGCAGGGATGACCTTTACGGTCAACCGTCGTCCTAGTATTTTTTGTTTTAATTTTTTTTGATTCCTATGAAACTTTGGAATAAAAAATCAATCGCTTGTTTTGAACTTAGAAATAACTGCAATTGATTCCTATCGTTTAATGCTTAGTTATCTATGTTTTTCTTATACAAAAACTGTTTAAATATTTTTTACAAGCTCGGCATTGATATTTTACATCCTGAAGTACAGTATATATTAATTCTTTGTTCGTAAACGGATCGTAATCAAATTCTTTATTTTTCAACTTTTCTTCGTCGTCAGAGTTCACTTGGTCATAACTTATGCATTTAAAGTGTAGCCATCGTTTACATATTGTGCAATTTTTTTTATTTTTCTCATCTTCATCTTCTTCCAAGCAAAATATGCATTTAGTTTTCAAATTCTCTGAATTTTTCGTTATTGATTCAACTATTTCTTTTCTGAATACATCTGGATCAAAAGTACTATCCATATTTACATTTAATCCTACACACCGTATAAAATAACAAATATATATTGCTGAATTCCATGTATCATATATCTGCATAACCGGCTGATTCCTTTCATCTTTCATTGTCCATTCCTTATCTTTTGCTAGTTTCAATGATGAATTGTCATTACACTCATTTGTGTACGTTACGAACGATTTCAAAACTCGTTTAACATCTGTTGTTCTTTCGTAAGGATCAATCAATTCTAAAGTATATTCTTTTTTATCTATTACTAATAAACGCCAATGCGCCTTGTATCTATAAGGCATAAGTATGACATTTGAAACTAATAAATAATAAAAAAAAAAAGTAAAAATGTACCTGATTGATAATTCGGTCAGCAGTGATGCGACTAAGAATACTGATTTTCTGGGTATTAACAATAAGGAATTTAAGAACAACTTTTTTGATATAGAAAAATAACTAAAGATGTACCTAATTGAAAATTCGGTCAGCAGTAATGCGACTAGGGTATATTTTCCTTGAGATATTTCATTTTGAAATTTAGCAATAAACGTAAAAATAAAATATGAATCATTAGGAAATATACATCAAAGACGGTCGATAACAGCTTAAAATAAAGATAGGAGATCGGGTGGGACACTTAATAAAAGATATAAGTAATGTTCGATCGACGCATATCGATTGAACAAATTGAATACTAATATCATTTATTAAATATATAGTGGCCTCCTCGTGGCGTGTCCTGGGCAACGACCAAAGAATTAAGAAACAACCAATGTGAAAAAAATTAATTAACATTGCATAAACATGGAGCGTAATGGTCTTGTAACTTGCAAGTTTCTTAATTTTTTGGCTCGGCTAACACCATCACATAATGACTAAATCTTCAATAAAAAAAAAAAAAAACATTTTTGAAAAAACTTCTGTCTTTGGGGTGGCTGGAGGGGTAGTTCCGGGGGTGTTAGCGTCCTGATGATTTTTTATATCTTGTGGGGGGATACTAGAAGTACTCTAAAAAATCGGCAGCCTCCAAGGACCCTTGGAAGGATTTTTTCATAATTTTTAAAAAAAACCTCTAAGTCTTTGGGGTGCCTGGAGGGGCAGTTCCGGAGATGTTAGCAGCCTGATGATTTTTTATATCTTGTGGGTGGGTACTAGGAGTACTCTAAAAAATCGGCAGCTTCCAAGGACCCTTGAAGGGATTTTTTCTTTATTTTTTTTTAATTTATGAGTCTTTGGGGTGGCTGGAGGGGTAGTTCCGGGGGTGTTAGCGTCCTGATGATTTTTTATATCTTGTGGGGGGATACTAGGAGTACTCTAAAAAATCGGCAGCCTCCAAGGACCCTTGAAAGTATTTTTTCAGAATTTTTGAAAAAAACCTCTAAGTCTTTGGGGTGGCTGGAGGGGTAGTTCCGGGGGTGTTAGCGTCCTGATGATTTTTTATATCTTGTGGGTGGGTACTAGAAGTACTCTAAAAAATCGGCAGCCTCCAAGGACCCTCGCAAGGATTTTATCAGAATTTTTAAAAAAAACCTCTAAGTCTTTGGGGTGGCTGGAGGGGTAGTTCCGGGGGTGTTAGCCTCCTGATGATTTTTTATATCTTGTGGGGGGATACTAGGAGTACTCTAAAAAATCGGCAGCCTCCAAGGACCCTTGAAAGGATTTTTTCAGAATTTTTAAAAAAAACCTCTAAGTCTTTGGGGTGGCTGGAGGGGTAGTTCCGGGTGTGTTAGCGTCCTGATGATTTTTTATATCTTGTGGGTGGGTACTAGGAGTACTCTAAAAAATCGGCAGCTTCCAAGGACCCTCGCAAGGATTTTTTCTTTATTTTTTTTTAATTTATGAGTCTTTGGGGTGGCTGGAGGGATAGTTCCGGGGGTGTTAGCGTCCTGATGATTTTTTATATCTTGTGGAGGGATACCAGGAGTACTCTTAAAAATCGGCAGCTTCCAAGGACCCTCGCAAGGATTTTTTCTTTATTTTTTTTTAATTTATGAGTCTTTGGGGTGGCTGGAGGGGTAGTTCCGGGGGTGTTAGCGTCCTGATGATTTTTTATATCTTGTGGAGGGATACCAGGAGTACTCTTGAAAATCGGCAGCCTCCAAGGACCCTTGAAAGAATTTTTTAATATTTAAAAAAAAAAACTCTAAGTCTTTGGGGTTGCTGGAGGGGTAGTTCCGGGGGTGTTAGCGTCCTGATGATTTTTTATATCTTGTGGGTGGGTACTAGAAGTACTCTAAAAAATCGGCAGCCTCCAAGGACCCTTGAAAGGATTTTTTCAGAATTTTTAAAAAAACCTCTAAGTCTTTGGGGTGTCTGGAGGGGTAGTTCCGGGGGTGTTAGCAGCCTTATGATTTATCGTATTATGTGGGGGGTACTAGGAGTACTCTTAAAAATCGGCAGCTTCCAAGGACCCTCGCAAGGATTTTTTTACAATTTTTGAAAAAAACTCTCAAGTCTTCGGGGTGGCTGTAAGGGTAGTTTCGGTTTTTAGAGGAGTCAATATATCATTTTTAGGGCTATTTGTTTTTATTTGGAGCCGAAAAACCATTTCCAGTTTCAAAAGAAAAAAAATTTTTTTTTTATTTTCGTTCATAAAAAAACGATCGGAACTTCAGGTACATCTTTCTTGAGCGATTTCTTTTCAGATCGTTTGTTCTTAACAAAAATATAATTGCTCAAGTTTTTAAGTAATAATTATTGCGTTACTTTGATATTTCATCGCCATGAGTAAACGTATACGGTCAGTAAATTGTTGTTAATCCATTCAATGAGTCACGTAAGTAACTAATACAGTCCACTTGACCTCTTATGTATAACCTCTACGTAGAACCAATTAAATTAATGGCCTTGTGTTTAATATTGACTTTTGACATCTAGTTAAACGAAACTTTTAGATAAAAAAGGAGTTAAAGATTTAAGAAAATTTCCCGACGAAGATCGTTGGAAATTTCCTGACTTAGATGACACTTCAATGTTATGTGTGCGTTGTCGATTCCGTGTCAAAGAATATATTCCGCCGGCATCAGAGGAAGAGGAAATTATTTCAAGTCAAATTAGTGTTGAAAGTCTGAGTATATCAGCTGAAATTTGTACTCAAGGAAGCAGTTTATCTCGAACTGTCAGTAATTTTAGCGACAATCTATGTGATTACAATGATCATTCTTTAAAGCGATTTTTGAAAATTCCTCTTATTGAAAAAGACAGGTAAAAATTTTCTATTGATTAAGTTTTTCATTTACTGAGTGAAAACTTACTTAATCATTTTTCTATGCGTTTAATTTAAGGTTATATTCTGAAAAAAATTATGGAGTTAAAAAAACTTGATGAGAGCTATACTGCCCTAGAGAATAAGTTCCAATCACAATTTGGAATAGTACCTGAATCTACCTACAGAAAGATTAATCAAGATCATTGTTTCATGATAGCTAAAGTGAAGAAATTATATAACGCTGAAAGTGACAAGTAAATTTTTATAACAATCGATCATTTCAAAATATTCTCATTTTTTCATATTAATACAATCGATCGTTTGCTTTACAGATCAATAAAAAAGAAGCTGCTTTCAATTTTACCCGACAGTTGGGAAGTCAGTCGTATAGCATCTGAATTTAACTGTTCTCGAAAAATTGTACTGAATCTTAAAAATGATATCAGTGAATCTGAGAATGTTGATTTAGACTCTGGTGAAATGACTACTAATACTTTGAATCCCACAAAAGTTCCAGGCAATCAGCTGCTTAAGTTAGATGTAAAAAAACTTGTCATTGATTTTTATGAAAGCGAAGAAAACTCAAAACAATTAGCGGGCATGAAAGATTTTAAATCTGTGAAGGATTGTGATGGAAATCGAACTACACATGTCGTATGTGTTTGTACTATTCATCAAAATGTAAAATTGATGTTAGAAGGTACTTGTGTATTTGACATTCTCTATAATTATACTAAAACTAGTTATTAATCTTATTACATTTATTCCATTTAGGATGTAATTTTCCAAAATTTGCGAAAAACACTGACTGGGTTGTAGAATCTCAGCCAATTTACAAAAATTTATTAAATAAATTAGTTTGTAACAATCCAAAAGAATCGTGCTTTTCCAGAATGTGCAATAGTTGTCCAAATAATGAAGAAATCGCTGATTATTTTCGTGTGTCGTTTATGAATCTGATGTTAATGAAATCCAATATAAAATGTGGACATCAACAGACCGTTGTACTATTGTGAATGTTACTTCAGATTCCGAAGACTTCATCGAGACTTTAGTGACGCAACTTGATAAGCTTTTGAAACATGATTTTATTGCGAAAACACAAAGTCGATTTTTTTCTGATACAAAACTAAATTTAAAGAGCGGGGAATTCGCCGTAGTATTTGACTTTGCGGAAAATTATGCATTCGTTGTGCAGGAAGGAGCTCAAGGCTTTCATTGGAATAATGATCAAGCTACTATATTTCCAATGGTGATTTATTATAACGAAAATGATACTATTAAGCATTTGAGCTTTGTTGGTATTTCAGATTGTCTTAAGCACGACACAGTTTTAATTTATTTATTTCAAGAGCAATTGATTGCCTTTCTTAAAAAGAAGTTTGCTGTCATCAATACGATTTTTTACTTCTCTGATGGAGCTCCACAACAATTCAAAAACAAGAAAGCATTTACAAACTTATGTTATCATTATGCTGACTTCGAAATCAACGCTGAGTGGCATTTTTTTGCAACTGCCCATGGCAAAGGACCATGCGATGGTCTTGCGGGTTCATTAAAACGATATGCTGCTAGAGCTTCATTACAAATGAACAATAAAGAGCATATACTGAAACCACAAGATTTGTTTTCCTGGGGAACGAAAAATTTTACAAGCGTTGACTTTACTTTCATAGCTAATGACGATTATTTAATAAAAAAAAATGTGTTAGACGTACGATATTCTCAATCGAAAACGGTGAAAGGTACACAGTCATTATACACTTTTGTGCCTTTAAAAGATGAAATTGGTTATGCTTTCATTAAAACTGTGTCCACATTTCAAAAAAGTTCAAAAATAAAAGTATTTTAATTATAATGAATTTGCGTTTAATTTAATTGTGACGAAACAAAAAACATGCACATCGGCAAAACGCTATATTTTGTGTAAAAAACTCTCAGCTTTCAGAAAAAAATTCAAATTTGAAGAATTTTGGGCTGCACACCAAAAAAAATCAATTTTTCTACTTTAATTCGATTTTTAAGGGTCTTTTGATGAGTTTATGAAAAAATAAATATTTTCATTCAAAAGCTGAGAATTTTTCCTACAAAATACAATGTTTGTCGATTTTGTTTAAAAATGTTTTTCATATCAGAAAAATTGACGAAAAAGTTGAAAAAAAATTTTTTCCAAAATTTCAAAAAATCATAACTTCAAGACCGCTGCGTATTAAGAGCTAAAACTCTCAGGGAATTTTTGTCTTATGATAGAGAACACCTCCATAAATTTTAAACATAATCCGCGAGGGTCGCCTCGTAAAAATGTTCTTATTTGCCCTGATTAAGAAATATGATTTGGAATGATTCGAAAAATTTTAATAATTTCATATTGTATGATATCACAAAATTATGATTCACAATTATTCAAAATGATTCAAAATTCTTAGTTCTGAATAATTTTAAATCATAATTTTATTATTCAAAATTATTCAGAATGATTCAAAGTTCTTAGTTCTGAATCATTTTGAATCATAATTGTATTATTCAAAATTATTCAAAGTTTTTAGTAGTATATGATTTTAAATCATAATTATATTATTTGAAATTATTTAAAATGATTCAAAATTCTTAGCTGTCCATAATTTTGAACCATAACTTTATGACTTAAAATAACTCGAAATGATTTAGAATTGCTCATTTTGAATACTTAAAAATTACTCATTTTAAATACTTAAAAATTGTAAAATTATGATTTAAATTAATTCAAAATAACTTGAAATTTAATTTCTATTAATTTTAAATTATTTTTTCGACATTATTATTAGAAATAATTTATCAAATTAAATTATTTTAATTATATTAAATGAAAAAATAATATTAAAATTGTCAAGTCCTTATTTAATATTTAAAAAAATTTTGGAATAATTCAAGCATTTGACATCTTTTATACTAGAATCAGAAAATAATATTTCATAATTAAAAATAAAAGGAAATTATCGAAAACTATAAAAGAAATTACTATTCAATTATAAGGATAACTTAATAGTTATGATTAGGACCTATAATTAGGAGACATCAAATTGAGGAAATTAATAAGAGATATTAAAATAATGTCACAACATCATAATTGTTTTTAGTAATAAACTTTTTATTAGTAATTTTTTGTTACATCTTACTATTGCTTTCATCGCTTGCTTCTTCATAATCTTTCTCTTCATTTTCCATTGACTCAATATATTGATTTTTTAATAGTTCTTCCAGTTCCTTGTCTGAAATTTCTTCATCTTTCTTTTTTACTTTTCTTTTTCTGGGAATTATAGATTCTTCTTCTTCTTCTTCTTCTTCTTCTTCTTCTTCTTCTTCTTCTTCTTCTTCTTCTTCTTCTTCTTCTTCTTCTTTTTTTTCCCTGTTTTTCTTCTTCTTCTACTTCGTCATTACTTTTTTCTTCTACTTTTTTCTTGCTGTTCTTTTCCATTTTTCTTTCAATTTTTGACCTTTTTACATTAGAAATGTACCTTCCCAGGTATGTATATAATTTTTTAAATTCCATGTCTTTTTCGAGTTTCCCTAAAGTTGAAATGTATGGTGAATTTTTAAGGTAATACATATAAAAATCTGAAATAAATGAACAACAATAAATATATCATGAGATACAAACGAGCAGAATCATATGAGTAAGTTCAACCCATCAAAAATAATATTGTCATTATTTTTTTTATTATTACTTTGACTAAAATAATTACTACCATGTAAATAATGATAATTTTTGAAAAAATATCTGTTGTAGTTAAATATTATTTCACCCTCAAAAATAATTTGATACTGAAAAGAAAAATATTAAAGACAGAATAGGCACTATTTGAATAGTTACAAAAATAGACGGTTATACACAAAGCACTGCACGAAATAAAAATGAATAATGATTTGGTCTTGGTAGGAATCAATTCAAGTTTATCAATTAATACGATAAAACGAATAACCAGAATTAAAATAAGGATACATGGAATAATGAAAAGAATATAGATTCAAAATCTGCAAATAAACTTTTAAATGGAGATAATGTAGTAGGAGGATATAGGATCTTAAAAAAGTACCAAGAAGGACATATTATTCCGTGAACTATGAGATATGACAAGAAAAGTCACAAGTCCTAAAGGGATCATGAATCAAATGGCGAACCGGTGTTTACGGGACAATATGTTCAGAGGTCAACTTTCGACGGCTTCAAACGAAACTACTTGGCAATTTTGCAAAGCGATATTAGATAAAAAAAGAAATAACAAATTGTATCAGAACCAACGATGGGGTTTTATTAATACAAAATGATGTTAAAAACGTAATACCAGAAGAGGAACAAATTTATACCCGATGTATTTATAATAGTGTAGTGTTTTATGGTACACTTTATACTAAAGGCAATAAAACAAACAACACAACAGTCTACTTAGATAACAATAAAATTGCTAAGATTCATTGCTTTTATAATCGACATGATCAAGTTTACGTAAAGGTAACAGTAGCTGCAGTAGAAAAATTTGATATTTTTGAACATATATTTGTTATAAAAGAGTGGGAAAATAAATTTACAATTATAGATATAAAAAAATAGTATCAAAAAATGGTATTTATTAGAGTAGAAAATTTATCTTTTGATTTCTATGACTGACTATGTATGTCTACAACTCAATAGTTTTGAGGTTCAATAAAAATAAGATTATACCTATGTAACAATGACAATTCAATCTTTTGTATCCCTATAACGACACCTTCATTACCATTCTATTTATCAAACTAATAACAATTAAATGATTATGATCACTCTGGGATCGAAAATATTAAAAGAAATTTATAAAATTTAAAATTACCCAAACGAGCTTTCAATGTTATTCAGTATTATTTAAGATGATTTGGAAGTTGGAATCATTTCAAATAATATTAAATCCTCTGGAAAACCAGAAATTATAATATTATTTTATCATTCAATATTATTCAAAATGATTCGAACGTTTAAATTATGCTAAATAATTTTATATCATCTGAAGAACCAGAAATTTCTATATTATTTTATCATTCAATATTATTCAAAATGATTTGGAAGTTGAAATCATTTCGAATAATATTAAATCATCTGATGAACCAGAATTTTCAATATTATTTTATCATTCAATATTATTTAAAATGATTCGAACGTTTAAATTATGCTAAATAATTTTATATCATCTGAAAACCAGAAATTTCTATATTATTTTATCATTCAAAATTATTCAAAATGATTTGGAAGTTGAAATCATTTCAAATAATTTTAAATCATCTGAAGAACCAGAATTTTCAATATTATTTTATCATTCAATATTATTCAAAATGATTTGGAAGTTGAAATCATTTCAAATAATTTTAAATCATCTGAGAACCAGAATTTTCAATATTATTTTATCATTCAATATTATTCAAAATGATTTGGAAGTTGAAATCATTTCAAATAATTTTAAATCATCTAGAAAACCAGAAATTATAATATTATTTTATCATTCAATATTATTCAAAATGATTTGGAAGTTGAAATCATTTCAAATCATTTTAAATCATAAAATAATATTACATTTTTTTATTATTTGATATGATATAAAATGATTCGTTGTAAAATTTATGCTTGAAAGTCAAATCATCCTGACAATTTGGGATGATTTGAAATGATTAAACCCGCGTCTTTTCGAATCATTCCAAATGAGATTTCTTAATCAGGGTGGTGGAATGACCCATACATATTAACAGTGAGAGTCGTCAACAAATCAACGGCAGTAAAATAAAAAATAGCTAAAAGGTGAAACACAACAATGGCAGCACAGTTCAACTTATATTGTATCCAACGCTCCAAAAACGAATTTGGTGAGAAAAAAAAAATTTATAATCTTCCTGTATTATAATATCATTTTGATCTTTGGCGTCTTGGATTTATTTTTATAAAGCTTGTAAAGTTAATTTTAACTCAATTTAAAATTCATTCATATGATTAATGATAGTTTGGAGCTTAAACATGATACAAAATTGTATTTTGCAACGAAATAGCACAAAAATTAATGTTAAAAATAAATTTGGTTGTCTCAATGATCACAAGGATATTGATTGTCAATTCCGTAAAATATGTAGAAATTATATTTAAAATAATAGTATCAAAAAAGATATCCAGTGAGAACAAATAGTTTTCGAGTATGATACGAGATATTATGAAGATTAATAATCTGAAGCTAAGAATAACATTTCAGAGAAAATGATTTTCTTGAGTGAAGAGAATAAAATTTTGAGCCTAGAAATTAGTCATTCTTCAAAAAAAAAAAAAAATTTTATTTCTTTGCCTTAGTCGTATATGTCACAAATATTTTAGGTAGAAATCCCAGAAATGTTCAATCAACAAGACTATTTCAGTCTCAAACAAATAACCATTCAAAAAGTTCGATCTCATAAGATAATTATTAATTTCCGTAGGTACTTACAAACAAAATAATTAAATCGGTATCTGCAGGCGTTTCAAAAATTGAAGATTTTCACGCTAAGAGTTGGGCTTTGCGTTCTGAAATAAATGAATTAAACGGCAAATGTTTAATTCAAGCCGAAATAATAAAATCATTGAAAGATTCCATTGACGATTTGGAGAAAAATAATGGCTTAAATAATTTAGTAGATGACTTGCAACAACAAGTAATGACTGCAAAATCTAATGTCTGCGAGATGATGAAGTCGCATCCTAGTGAAAAACTACCGAGTTTCGACCTACCGGCTCCAGACCCGAAAACAAACGAGGTAACTACTTAACGATATAAATACGATTGTAAAGGTTAAGCTTTCAATATCTATGACATTTTTTGAAAATATTCGAATAATCCGACTTTATTTACAGATAAAAGTACTACCAAATTTAAAAGTTAGTGCTAGTGATTTCGCCAAAGCCATATGCCAGGAAGAAATTTCAAAAAGAGCCAAATTGCTAAGTAAGAATGAAGTGGCCTGATAAGGGTATAAGATTGCAGTAGGGATTTGATAAAAACGCTCCAGTTGTAAAAATCCTAATAAGTGATCAGGAAGTCACAGAAGTGCAAGGTAAGTCTTTGAATTTTTTGTCACAAATCTAAACCAAGATTATCATTGAAATTAATAAATATAATATTTATTCTCATTTTTACAGATTTATGTTTGAAATGTGAAAAAATCAATGTATTGAAAGAAGGTGCAAGAGATACCCCAAACTGGTCGACATGCAATCGTGGATTAGCGAGACTCTTAGTGACGAACGTTATCGAGCGTCAAAAAAAGTCAAATTAAAGGAACCAAAAATTCAAAAAAAAATAACATCAAACGGCTAAATGAAAATAAAGAGAATGATAGTTCCGAAACTGAAATTAAAAAAAAAAATTATTATAACTAAAAGCAACCCAGCGAGAGCTGTAATGTGTAATTATTCTTTTATATAGTATAATATATTTTATTACATAGAGTATTCTTTCCCGCTTCACAGCATTATTTATATTTATAAAAATGCTTACCGTAAGATGGACGGTGTGGCTTAATGTATGTAGAATAAGCGAAAAGAAATTTAGTATAGACCGGATAGCTCAAATGGTAGAGTAGCCGACATGTCTTCGGAAGGTTCTGGGTTCGAATCCCAGTCCGAGCTATCTAATAATTTTTTCTCGCATATTCTATAAACTCACATTAAGATGATCCTCTCCACATTCTTTTCTCAATCCTTTCCTACCAATATCCTGTTACGTGAATGTGGAACGCTTCACGTAATAATTAACGTAACTCCTATTCTTTCCCGCTTCACAGCATTATTTATATTTGTAAAAATTATATTTGTATAAATATAAATAATGCTGGCTAACTCAAGCTACGTGAAAGCGTTCCAACCGTGAAGCTATGTGTAGAAAAGGAAAATGTGAGAGTTAATGGATCATGCTATGCGGCAATTAGCTGGCACAGACTGGCCTTCATGCTCTACTGACTAAGCATGCTTCGATAAACCTCACAACCATCTTGATATGCAAACTGTAACTGCGATAACAAAAATAATGTTGTTGAATATTTACGTAATATTTTATAACTGTTGAACAAATAGAAAATAAAAATTAATCTTTAACTTACTTACTATTTGTTTGCTGATGTTTTAATTTCTTTGACGTACTAGTATAATTTTCCACTTCTATAAGAATTAATGATCAACTTTAAACCTTATAAAACGGATGATTTTTCAAATTCTTAGAAGAAATAAATTATTTTGATTCACTTTTTTTATATTTCGAGAAAAATTTTCAAAAATTAAATGATGAAAAATTATTTAGAAGAAAGCGATAAATTTATATTTGATGTAATAAATTTAAAAATAAAAAATTTTCTCTTTATAAAATTTAACTCGATTTATAAAATTATGGGAATAACATCTTCACACTACAAATATGTAAATAAATTTACATGAATATCGTTAAAAAACGTATAAAATAATTTTTTCGGCGAACATCCGAATGAAAACACTCGCACTTCAATTTTTTGTAATTTTCAATGCAAACTTGCTAGCGGATGTTTTCTTTTTTTGAAGTACTAGCACAATTTTCCACTTCTTAAAAAATTGATAACCAATCTAAATCCTTACGAAACAAAAGATTTTCAAAATTTTTGAATGAAATAAATTGTTATTGCACTTTATTAATGATTCAAATAAAATTGTCTTAAAATTTATTTAAAAAAAAAAATATTCTGAAGAAAGTGACACATTTACATTTGATTTAATTTATTTAAAAATTAAAAATTTTATTCTCATAAAATTTAATTAGATTTATATAAGTATGGGAATAATATTGTTTCACCACAAATGTGTAAAAAAAAACGTTCACAACAAATTATAAAACATTTAAGTTAAACATTTTTGATTTCAAGTTGCTTTTTTCCAAATTTTTATGCATTTATTTTTTACTGCAGTACAGTAAGAAAATATCTATGTGTCATGCCTATGATTTTTGAATGTTCAAATATTCTTTAAAGAATGATTTCTTTCTTCGAGTTGATACCTCTCATTTCTGTAATTTAATTTTTTAATTTCCATCCAATATTTAGAAAAAGCTAGTTTAATTAAAATGCGTCCTCAATCTTACGGGTCTGACTTAGTTTTAAAAAATAATAAACATTCATGTAGCGACATCTCTTTAATTTTCAAGTTAAAATTTTGCAGTCGCCCTGATAGCCAGCGCTTTCTCAGTAAGTGTTGACTTCCAGCAATTACGGTTAATTTATACATCAAGTTGGCGGTAATTCTTCACTCAACAACAGTTGTAAGCAAATTGACGGAAATCTACGGCCGCAACTTGAATACAAGTTAACAATCAAACTTGTAGTTAAATTTCCTTTCAACTTTACTACAATTTGACGGAAATACTTGTACAGTAAGTTTTGACGTCTATTTGCAGAGTAAGTTATAGGTAACTAATAGGTAATCGCTCGCTTTGCCAACTCTTTCCGTCAAGTTTGCTTCAAATTGCGGACGTAGATTGACAGTAAGTTATAGGTAAGGTGGCTATCAGGGCGGTAGATGCCTATTCCACTTTTCTGCGGTTTAATCTAACACATACTATACATTTCCCCGTAAAAATTTATTCTTTACTATTTTTCTTTATTTATTCTTATTAATCATATTAATTGTTCATTAAATTATAACAAATCTTTCCTAAATCCCCTAAAAATAATTCTTATATTGATAATGTACATCTAAATCGACATTTTTTCATCTAGCGCTGTTTATCTCACGTTCTGGACTGACGTCGTTTTTTTCGAAAAAACGACCCCGTTTCCGCGTTCAGAGCGACGGGTCGTTTTTGGCATCGCGCTTCTCCACTAGGATATTCTCCTGAAAACTATAATTGTTTGACATACGAAGCTCTTATAGTGAGCCGTTAATAAATATACATTCAATTTTTAGCCCATTCAAATTTAATTTGACATAACTTGAGAATTTATTCAAATTTTCATGTACCGGTAGATGTTAATTAATGGTTTAATATGAATGATACATTTATTCTGACCTGTACAATACGTAAAACTGTTTAACATATTTATACATCTAGCGATTAATGGAGAGGCTAGAATACATCCATCGTTTGAGAAAAGAACAATATTTATGTTTTAGAAATCAAAATCATCATTTCTTGCCATGTACGACTGAAAGTATTTAATTTATATACAGTCGAGTCTCGTTATGAGTCCATTGGTTTTCTTTTTTTTTTTAACCAGACTCGCGTTGATATGAGACAATCACTTATAGGACTCATAACAAGACTCGCTGCTAGTCAAAATGAAAACTAGGTATTTATATCTTTTAACAGTTAAATTTTATTATAACAATTTATTTTGGTATGTTTCAGTTGTTTCTTCATCAGTCATAAAGATTGTATTTATAATTATAAAAAAATTTGGATTAAACTCCAATACTAAATATATTGCTCTCAACTTGTACGATAAATGTATGAAAAATCAATTTCAAGAAATTTATAAAGAGAATAGAAATGATAAAAATTTTATTCAGTGGAAACATTTGCGCAACAAAATAATAAATCTTTCTAAAATAAGATTAATATCTTGCATTCAACTGGCAAGTAAACTAGATTCTCACAGCAATTTTTTGAGGTTATCACAGGCATGTTTGATCAAAATAAACTAATTAAAATTATATTTAGTTTATATTTTTCTATATAAAATGTTTTACAGGGAGTGACTGCTTTGAAACTGATAGATTTCTTGAAGAACCAACAACACGAATATTTTTTTGAAACTCTTCTCTTTTCTGAATTTTCAGTTTGTAAGGTTATATCTTTTCAAATGCTTATTACTCCTTTAGATTGTATTGAAGTCTTAATGTCAATATTAAATTTTCAAAACATATCAGAATTACGCTCCATTGCATTGGATATTCTTGATTTAGTGTTAATTCAGGTAATTTATTAATAATAGATTTTTTTAAATTATCAGTATGAATTTTGTTACGTTTAAAAATTGATTTAATTTAATTTACACAGGGTCAACAATTACTTTCAAAATTACAATCCTTTAAATTTTGTTCAATACCAAAAAGTAAATCGGAACGACTTCATGGAACGAATTCTATGACATTGGAATTAGATCTACTTTGTTTAAGTTCTTCAATTATTGTCTGTGCGCTATCATATTTAAATATTGAACAGGCTATGTCTCTTCATATAGTTCAAAAATTATCATCATTAATATATATAAATTCTGAAAAAATTATTTTAATAGCTTATATTATTCGTTCAATAGTTCATTCTTGTTAATTTATTTTTGTTTTCTATCTTATGAATAATGATTATCAATAAAGATTTAAATCGAGTTTCTTCAATACATACGTATGTTCAACAGAATTTGTATACATATATAAATATCTTTGAAAAATATTAGAGCATGCTCTATTAAATGCATTTAAATGATTTTCCATTATATTATGTCAATAAAAAAGGAGAGACATTTCTAGTATTGTGATATTTTAGAGTCAAATCGATCTTGGTAAAATATTTTTTTTAATACATATTCATTATATAAAATATATTTCCTGTTGTACTAATGTGACTACCGAGAAGTACGGATTTTGTAGCCCATCCATACTAGAATGGTGAATTATAAAATGAAAAAATATTTATTTTCTTTTTTATATCAATTTATTATAAATAAGTTACTATTTATCTTACTTTATTGTAGATTAGTTCACAATTTCCATTTGTTAGCAATTGATAGTATTCATAAATTATAAATTTTCATGTTATCATTATAACATAAAAAAAAAATTATAAAAAGACAAATTACTGTCTTATTGTTAATTTATCGAATATTAAGAATTATTATGAAAGAGTCATCCTTACGTCTCTTGAGGAAATTTATTATGGAAACAGTTCATATAATATAGTGGCGATTATAATCATTTTAATTATTTTTACATACAATTTTTGTAACCATTCATAAAAAATTTACAGAATAATAATTAAGAATAAAAAAAAAATAAAAAAAGAAAAGTCATATCGTCAATAGCTTACTTATTTATTTATTTACTAATCAACTTACGCCTATCGGCAATATACATCAAAAGAAAGTATTTAAAATTAAATAACATTAATTAAAGAGAAAAATTAATTAGACATCAGCTTAACTGCAATATCAATGAAAGATTACTCTGTTGACGATTGATTTAAAAATTTCAAGAACTTTGATAAAACATCCATATGACTTTCAAGTAAATATAGCTGACCTAAAATGGTAAATTGATGCTGTCTTTCTTTCTCACAGAAAACATTAAGAATAAAAAATGCATAATAAAATAACTTATTATTAAGATAACTCTTTATGAAATTAATGATTATTAAAGATAAAAATATTTTTCCGATGTAATTTGAACAGAAATAAGACTTCGCTCTTTTTTCACTCACCTTCAAGACAGATTAACATATATTTGACGGAGAAACAATTATTGAGGCGATAAATTGAATAAACTCAAACAATTGAAACTGCTAAATCGTAGACTCTGATGTATGTGTTTTTATAAATATAACATTTTTATACTAATTAATATCAGAACACCCCACACATTTTAGAATACATTTGTACAGTAGAATACATTTTTTGTTAATAACGCTAGTAGTGATTTTAATTGACAAACATTCATAATTATTTTATTTTTAACTTCCCGCTAAGAAAATTGAAAATTTTCAAAAATCGGGAAGTTATTGGTTTTACCCCGTTTTGCAAAAATCGAGTTTTCATCAGATCTCGACGTTTGAAGGTCACAGAAAGCTTCCCTGACTATCCCCGCGAGGGTGTCACTATGTCTGTATGTATGTATGTATTATAACGGGGTTTTGCCTGATCCGGGGATTTACCAAGCCAGGCTTACCGTTTATATTGAAAACTTTGGCTTACTAAAAAAAAAGAATTATTATTAAAAAAAGGGCGCCAGGAGAATGATCTCCAATTAATTACTACTGCGACTTCGGCTAGCTCTTACCTTTTCCTCAGGGCGGCGGGCCATGTTGAAATACTCGTCGTTAAAAAAAATAGAACAGCAAAATAAACGAAATTCATAAAATTACTCGAAATAGATTCAGAAGAATTAAATGAAAAAAAAAATAACAATTTATTTAACAAAATATACGTCAGCGGTCGATATTAATTTTTAACAAAAAAAAAAATTAAAACGTCGTAACTTAAATTTTCGCTTAATTTTAACAAAACTAAATAAATGTCGTTATCTCAACTTCATTTCTTACACTCGCATTCATACATCAGCAATCACACTATGTAATAACAGCATTACAAAAAAAAAATAATCGTAAAGCGTTGAATCCTCGCGTATTATTTTGTTAATCAAAATATTTTACAAAATTACAATGTGGACTCTAAACGCTGGATTCAACACTGAACAAGAACGTCGGCTTACCAAGCAATTGAGCGTCGTCCTCATCGTAACAGCTCTGGAAAGCTTCGTGCAGTCGACTCGATGAATAATTATTTTAGAAAATAAATAGTTCACAACAAGTTACAAATTAATTTTAAATAAACAAAATCGCGACAATACTTCGAAATTAACTTTATGTTGCGATGCGCGCAAAAGCGCGTCCGTATCCGTCGACAGTCCAGCCTCGAATCTCCTTCTTCACAGAGAAGTACCCGCTTCTTCCTTCGTTGAGGTTGGCGGCGCTAGTCTTCATTTCCATTGGAATTGATCCCCGTTGATAGTTGATCTAGGTCCGTATAACAGTCAACGGACCTCCACGACAATCTTTAGTCACCTCTACTCCTGCAGTACTGACTAACCAACTGTCATCGATGGTGATCGTCATTGGAAAAATGCGGCATTGCAGCGTCGATCATCCTCAGACCCCTCGGGTGTTTACGCCACTCGGTGCCTCGCTCGCTTCGGTACTCGCTTGTTTACATCGTAGCTCTATCCTTGTCACTCTATTTCATTACCTCGTACTCGCTGTGACGTGTTCTATCTTCGTCACTCTTTCAGCGTTTCGTATTTTTACAAACAAATTCAATAAAAATTAGTTAAATTTTCATTCATTCACACATAACATTCACAACGTTGGATTCGAGCTTGGAATATTATAATACCCCAAGTATTGGGCGTCGAATAAAAATCTACCACGTTACAGTATGTGGGTGTGTGTGCGTGTTTTTTTTTTTTTTTTTTTTTTTTATTCAGAGGGGAGAATTCTTTTTGCGGATTCCAGGTATAGCTGTTGCGCCTGGATATATGAAGACTCGACGCAGCGTCATACTAAAATTCGACCCTAACGCCCCTACTCACTAAACCCTAAACCCCTTTTCTTCTTTCCTCTAATCCCTCATGGGAACCACCGTCAGGCATTACTTCGTGGGGGAGGAACTAGCTACTGCTCTTCTTCCTGGTGGCTAAGGTGTTAACTACCTTCCTTCTATCTTCTGATATTTGCTCTTCTTCTTTCGGTGGAACGCAAGTCTTTGAAGACTTCTGTTGCAAACGTGTTGGTAGCGTTCCAGGCAGCTTCTGATGACAACATTGCTTCCACTAGTGAATCTGGTTGCATTCTCTGGTTCAGGATCCTCTCCAACTCTTCACGCTGTGGATCGAAACGAGGACATACAAAGAAGTCGTGCTCCGCATCTTCAGCAACTCCTAGTAGGCAGGACGGGCACTCCGAAGAGTCATCGTGCTTAAAGCGGTGTAGGTACTCTCGAAAACATCCGTGTCCCGACAACATCTGCGTAAGATAGTAATTGACCTCGCCGTGATTCCGCTTAAGCCAAATGCCGATACAAGGTATGAGGCGGTGCGTCCATCTACCCTTGTCTGCAGCATCCCATTGTAGTTGCCATCGGCCTATGCTGTTTTGCCGTTCTTCAATTCTAAGTTCTTCAGGGCTCAGTGCAGTTGACCTTTTTCGTTGGTAAAGGGCTCGTCTTTCGTCTGCTAGAACTCTAAGAGGTAGAGTTCCGGCAATGATGCACACTGCTTCTTCTGATATAGTGCGGAAGGCACTAGCTACTCGTAGGGCACAGTCGATATACTGGTCCAGCTTTTCTCCATGATTCTTGGGTTTCCAGTGCATCAGCCCAAATGGATATTCCGTAAGTGAGCACTGATGTGACTACCGATGACAATAGGAGCCTCCTGCTCTGCATTGGGCCTCCGATGTTAGGCATCAGCCGTGCAAGACTAGCCCTCACTGCTGACGCTTTGGCACTGACGTGTTCCACCTGCTGCTTGAAGTTGAGTCGGGCATCCAGCATCACTCCCAGATAACGGATAAATGGTTGTGATGTGATTTCTTGTTCTCCGACTCTCAACTTGATAGTTTCTACCGTTTTTCTACTGGTGATGAGCACTGCCTCGGTTTTATGTTTGGCTAGTTGTAGGTTCACCATGTCCATTCACAAATTGACTCGTCTGAATGTAATATCAAATGCCATTTCTATCTCTTCGAGGTACTTTGCGACGATCACGACTGCTACGTCATCCGCATATGCTACAAGTTTGACTCCCGTAGGCAATGCTATTCTCAGGAGGCCATCATACATGATGTTCCATAGCAGAGGACCTAAAACTGAGCCCTGTGGCACTCCTCCGGTGATTTCGTACTCTTCCGTACTATTCTTCGTGTCATATTTCAGAACCCTATTCGTAAAGTAGCTCGCTACCATTCTGCGAAGGTATCCTGGTACGTTTTTTTCTTATAGAGCCCTGTGTATGTCCGTTTTTTTTTTTTTTTTTTTTTTTTTTGCTATAGAGGAGGTCAAATACATTTACGTATACCAGGACGAGATGTTTGTCCTGGGTATGTCGGACTCGGAAGTCAATATTATTGACAACAATACCGACTAAATATCCTCCTCTCTCGTTCCCCATAGATGTTACGGGGAAGACTGGATCGGGACCGCGTTAGCATTACTTCAATCCAGTCCGTGTTGCGTCTCACGACGGTTGCTCCTAGTTACTAGTCTCTTTCTGCGATTTTTTCCTTTAAAAGACTCTGCGCATAGGCTGCGACAGCTGACCAGTTATCTTCTTTTTTGATCATGCAGGTTACTAAGCTCTCAGGGGAGAGCGTGGTGCCAATAGTTTCATCAGTACTGCTTTTGTAGTCCTTCCATCGGTCAAACTCAAAAAACGTGTGCTCGACGTTGTCAATTTTGTCTGGGCAGTATTTGCACGTTGGTGTGCTGTGCAGTCCCATCTTAAAAAGATAGGCATTGAACTGCCCATGTCCCGTCAATAGCTGGGTCAAGAAAAAGTCCGTTTCTCCGTATTCCCGAGAAAGCCAGACGTTGATGTTTGGGATCAGGCGTGTCGTCCATCTGCCCGTCTCTCCCGATGTCCATCGGTCCTGCCACTCTTGTTGCGTTTCCGCCTTTATCCTCGTTCTTGCGTCCTTCATGTTTTCGTCACTGTTTTAGCGTTATAGAGTTTCGCACTCTCAAACGCGAGTAGGTCGATGGGTGCAGGCAACCCTGAGAGCGCCTCGCCGCTGCATTGCCGCTATTTTTCGTCGGTAGGTCTTCTGTTTCAATATGCCTGCCCATATTTCTGCTCTATAAAGCAGTACCGAGTGGACTACTTCTAGAAGAACTCTTCTCTTTTTGGTTCTTGGTCCCATAGTATTGGTCATGATTCTTGATAGGCTAGACACCGTCTTGCTGGCTTTCTTGCATGCACTGTCAAGGTGTTCGCGGAAAGATAGTTTCTCGTCTATCATTACCCCTAGATAGCACAGGGCCCTTGTTGACGTCAGTGTTGTTTCTTCCATGTCCACAGCGAATGGTTTTGGGAATCATTTTTGACGTGTCAGAACAACCATCTCGGTTTTATGCTTAGTGAGTTTCAGGTGGTGTTTATCAAGCCAGGTCTCGACGGCGTCAATGGTTTCCCGAACCAGTAATTCGGCCTCTTCTACGCTGTATACTACTATCGTGGCCGCAACGTCGTCTGCAAAGCCCGTTTGCTCTACTTGCTTTGGTAACGAGATTTCAAGAAGCTCGTCGTAATCCGCATTCTATAGATCGGTCCCCATTATTGAGCTTTGCAGTACGCCAGCCGTTATGGCGTATTCTTGTAGGCCTTCCGTAGTTTCCGCTAGATTCTCTGGCTCCGCGTCAAACTTGTGCTCCAGAGCATCTAGAATGTCTCTCCAATTTGCGCTGTTAAATGCGTTTTTGACATCTAGCGTGAGGAGGAGACATACGTTACCAGCTTTGAGGCTACCAGACCATGCTTGTGTTACTGTCTTTATAACTTTCTCGATCGCTCCGACTGTCGAACGACCTTTCCGGAAGTAATGCTGGTTGGTGGCAAAACCTTCAGCACGGTCGATGTCGTTGCGAAGTCTCCCTTGTATGAGCTTCTTGAGCAGTTTCCAGCAATGTCTAGCATACAGAGTGGTCTAAACGACGAAGGTGTTACGGGGGTTGTCTTTCCTTCATCTAAGAGAACCAATCTCTGCCGCTTCCAGACCGCGGGTGTGTGTGTGTGTGTGTGTGTGTGTGTGTGTGTGTGTGTGTGTGTGTGTGTGTGTGTGTGTGTGTGTAAGTATGTAAATCCCCTACAACTTCTGGACGGTTTAACCGATTCCATCGTGGTTGGTGCCATTCGAAAGGGTTTGTCCAAACTTAGATTTTATATACAATTTGGACCGATTCGGTAAGATAGATTTCGAAAAATATAAAAAAAACTGAAAAAAAAAAATTTTTCAAAAGTGGTTTTTTTGGAATAACTTTCAAACGGCTTTATCAATCAACTCCAAAAACTAATTAGCTCTTAATCTTAGAAAACCACGTCAATCGCCGCTAATCCGGTTAAAATTGGTTGATTCGTTCGAGAGATATCGTGCAGGAAAAAAAACCCAAAAAAGGGTTTTTTCGGAATTACTCCGAAATTTCTAGTTTGATCAATTTAAACATAGATTCTTCATGAGGTTTAAAAAACTGCGTCGAATGCCGCCAACAACGTGAAAATCGATTCATTCATTCAAAAGTTATTGCGGTTCGAAAACTCAAAAAATAATGTTTTATCAAACTTCTATCACTTAAAGAGCTCAAAAGTATAGAAAAGTTATCTCTTTGAGCTCGGAGAGCTCAACACAACATATAAATTGTATTTTTGAGCTCGAAGAGCTCAAAAACGTCATAAATGCAATTTCAAGCGCCCAGGTATGGAACTAGCGGGAAGTTGCAGGGATGGCCTTCAGGGTCAACCGTTTTCCTAATTCTTTGAAATTTAATTTGTATCATTCTGAAATGCTGATAATCGTAGGCGAACATTTTGGGAAAATACAGAACATTTGCGTAAGGTTCTCATTATTCACACACACACACACATACCGACATAGACATTTTTGCTACCCTTGACCACCTATTTTTAGCCTCCATGACCAAACTCCCCTATGATACATTATGCGAAAGTTATGGCTACTATTACGCCATGCATTAACGCCGTTGGTCTGTAGTGAATAGTTCTGGCTACAATAACGCTGATTTCATTTTTAAGAAAAAAATAAATTGTATTATTGACTTTTCAAATCAAGTGGAAAAAAAAGTTCATTCCTGATAGCTGTCACAAAAACAAAAACCGAAAAATTGTGAAGATCAGAAAAGTACTTCGCAAGCTCGCCACTGAACAGATGACTTAGAACGTTCATGCGTGGCTTAAGGCTAAACTTTATAAACATATATATTAGGGTGCATTTTTTTGCGAGTATTTTTTTTGCTCCTATCTCGAAATTTTGTGGAAAATACCTAAAAAAAAAATCACTAAAAATTTTAGCCCTTAATATTAATATTAAGTGCTCGACCAAGGCGTGTAAAGATTTTCCGTTTAAAATGCTCGTAAACTGTGAATTTTTAATTGTTGAAGAGTAGACGACTTTCATCAGAAGAAGAAATTACATTTATTTATTGACTTAATTTTTATGTACATTCTTTCTCAATCAATACTTTTTGCACATGCAATATTGTTTACCCTCCTTAGATTTCCTATACGATCATTATTTCCAGAGTTATTGATTATCAAAGTCAAAAAGATTTTTTTTGCTTTGATTGACGATAACTTCGCAACAAATCAACGTACAGGCTTTTTAATTACGTCAAATTAAAGGGTATTAAATATTCTAAAAGTGCTTTGTAAAGAAACAATGAAAAAAATTTTTTTGAAGCCTGTAGACCTTTTTTTAGATGAGAAAAAATTTGGAAAAATTTTTTTTCGGTAGTTTTCTTAGGATTTCTCCAGACCTGGACATGACAAAAAATTTTCATGGTCATGACTGAATACTAAACACTTAGAGCTACAATTTGCTTTTTTTTTCCGTACGACCATTGTCCTCGGAGTTACAGCTCGTTGAAAATCACCCTAAAATTTGGAATTTCTTTCATATCCCTTAATTTTTGTGACTAGTGTAGTATAATTTAGTGTATGGATTTTACAGGAAACGTTTACAAAAAACCTGCGCATGATATAGTTGAAAATAATTCCACTTCCTCTCTTCATATACTTATTTACATTATGTACAACTTATAGATTACGATAAGCGAATGCACCTAGTTGAAATATTAATTTTACAATATTTAATATCATTGTTGGATCTATTAATAATGTTAAGTTGCTGTTCGACTTTTAGTTGATTTGTAACTTTATGTTTGAGCCATGGATTCTGGTTTGTAGTTTTTCCTACTTCTTTAAGGATTTCGTTATGATTAAGAGTATTGAAGAATTTAATTGTATGCTCTTGTATGATATTTTTAATGTATGCTCTTGTTGATATTTTAATATTTGATATTTGATATTTTAATTGTATGCTCTTGTTGATATTTGTAATTTTTCATGCATTAGTTTAGAGGACGTTCCGCAGGGAAGATTTAATATCATTCGTAGGTATTGATTTTGTACTAGCTGTTACTCGCCCGCTCCACTGGGCGCTTTATATGATTGAATTTTTAGATCTAGACTTGAAATTTAATTAGAGTATTGTTTTGACTTGCACAGATTCCCAATCTATCGAAGTGGCATGCACCTTTTATCCATGTAATTATTCTGCCTAATATTCATTGTAACTTTCAAAGTGCAATCGTTATAACATTCCCGTGTCTGACAAAAATGAATAATAATTGATATGAAAAAAAAAAATTTGTAATGAGCATTGAAGTCATTGAAGTCATTGAAAGTCCCCACTACTGTCCCCGTAAAATAAAGCGGGGCATAACAATAGGAAAGTTCAAGAGCCGGAGTTGGAGGCCCGGGAAAAAATGATCAGATCTGATCAGATATGAACAGGCATGAGTGTTCAGGTCTGATCAGATATGAAAAATGACCGGGTCTGATCAGACCTGGCCAGGCATGTTCATGTCTGATCAGATCTGTTCATGCCTGACTCGATCAGGTCCATAAAAAAAAAAAACAAGATTCGTGCCGACGGGGATTCGAACCATGTACGTTGCGCTCTTCAGACTGATACTTTACCTATTGACCCAATGACTTATCTTAATTCTAGAGTACCTTTCAAACTACTTTAAGTAATTTAAATTTTATACATGACTTATCCTTATAGTTAACGGAGTTCTATACTTAATTTATTAATTATTAATAACAAATTATACACAGTAAAAAATTTCGCGTCATAGCATCACAAAATTTTTTGTTACAAATTTTTATGTTAAATATTTAACACTTTTTTGTGTTGATTTAACAGAATAAATGTTAAATTTACACATAAAAGTGTTAAATATTTAACACAAAAATTTTTGACGCAATGATGCAAAATTTTTTACTGTGCATATTAGAGTGATTTATTTGGGACGGCTATGTATTTTTTTCGCTCCATTAACATATGGTTCTATGTGAAGTAAATAAAAAAATTTCCTCAAGGTTCATTCCGTAATTATAATTTTATTGTTTTCTTTTAAAATTGAAGTTTTTTTTTAATTAAAACGTATAGGAAATGGAGAATTATTTGTGTGTTCTACAATTTAACAGCCTTTGACACTACTGCTATGGACCAAGGCGTAGCTTAAGATAATAACAGACACCTTGAAAGGACTTATCGATATCAACTGATATATTTTGGTATTTTCACGCTATCAAACTCAAACTTTTACTAAATAATCTCATTTTTCGCGTATTCAATGGAACACAGTAAAAAATTTTATGTCATTGCGTCAAAATTCATCGTTAAAAATCATCGTTTTGGCATGGAAAATTAAAAAGTTCATGCTTATATAAGCCGAAATTTTTGATGAAAGTCGTACATTTAAAATTTATAAGGGGATAGAAACTGATACGTCATACGGAACAAATTAATTTTAAAAATAGAACTGCAGTCTATAGTTCGATAAAATTTTTCTTCCAGACTTAAAATATCATTTAAGAGGGTAAATCATGCATGAACAGTTCTTGTCAGCTGATATATGGAGTTTTAATCCTTTTCTATTAGGCTAGAACAGACATGATCGGACATGGAAAGGTCTGAGCGTATTTAACGCTTCAGACATGAACAGGCATGGACAGGTCTGAGCATATTTAATGCTTCAGACATGAGCAGGCATGAACAGGCTTGATCAGATCTGATCAGGTCTGAGCGTATTTAATGCTTCAGACATGAAGACATGAGCAGGCATGAACAGGCTTGATCAGGTCTGAGCGTATTTAATGCTTCAGACATGAACAGACATGAGCAGGCATGAACAGGCATGAACAGACATGGACAGGTCTGATCAGGCCTAATTTCAGGCCTGGTCATACATGAACAGGGCTGATCAGGTCGGATTTCAGGCCTGATCAGATATGAACAGGTCTGATAAGTCCTGATCATTTTTTCCCGGGGGGTTATAAAGGAGCCGATAGGAGGGACATCCAGGCTTTTTTTTCCCTTCTGGAAGCCAGTGGCCTTTTGCCTTTGTGAATCAGTGACCTTGTTGAGATCAGTTTAAGTCAATAGAGTGCAAATTTGGACGTCGAGAATAAAGAGCAACTGCAGAGGAAGTTATTGGGGCATTTTTGGAATTGGACAACCCTGCCGCACCCTGGTTCGAGACGACAAGACGCCAAGCAGCTAAGCCCACCAAGTTGGACCGGAGTATCAGTCGTCGTTGGATAAAACAATAATTGAGTCTCCAGGTATTTTCGATTATTGTAGACCAGATTTGATTATTGATTTAATTAAGAGGCTGAAATAATTAAATTTAATTTCTCGAGCGGTCATTTTTATATTAGCGAGTTCGTACTTTAGTATTTATTGTCAAGGTCAATTAGTTAGTTTTATCGCTTAACTTTTATATTGAAAATTAAATTTAATTGATTAATTGTTAATTTATTGGTAGAGAATTTATTACTAATTTATTATAGGCCTGTTGGCTATAATAAATTAATTTTAGTTAAGAATTTTCAAGACAAAATTTGAATAAGAAATGAAAATGCGTAATTAAGTTAGTGAAGGTCATTCTATAATGTTCTATGGTTGTAAATTTTGTCGAGACGCTTTAGAATTACAGTGGTTGGATTTAAGAAATTGTGTTAAATTAAATTTAGGCCGTTAGGCTAAATTTGATTAATTTAGTTAATTTAGCGAATGTATTTATTGAGAAATTTAGTGAATTTAGAAAATGATTACTGAACTTGTTAAGAAAATTATGTAGTGAACTTTGTTAAAGATTATTTAGTGGAGATCAAGAAATGAAATAAATCAGTGGGTTTAGTAGAATAAATTGATTGATAACTTTAGTAGAAAATTTGGTTAAGTAAGTTGAAAATGAATTTAGTTAAGAAGATGTATTAATGAATTTAATGAATTAAAATCGAAGGTCGGAATTTTGTGTTAAGTAATTGTTAAGCGTAATTTTGGTAATTCTGGAAAATGCGAAGTTTTGAGATTCAGTTTTATTGATAATTAAGATGTATGAATAAAATAGAGAGTTTTATAGAATTAAGTTAGCGTCGGTGGACGATTTTATATGGAAGTTAGTGATTTATGATATTATATGGTAGTCCGTCAGGTTGACGAGGTAATTATGGTATTCTATGGTATTCCGTCAGGTAGACGAGGTTGTTTATGTGAAATTAGTTCAGATAATTCAATAATTAAGAAGTTTTTATTTGGTAAATTATGTTGTTAGTTATTCCGTCAGTTGGACGAGGGTTTAAGAAATTAAGAATCTAGATGCGTAATGGTCTATGATCGAATTAGGAAATTAAAGGTAGATGCGTAATGGTTTAAAATTGAGTTAAGAAATTAAGAAGATAGATGCGTAATGATCTATGTTTAAAAGAATTTAATGATATTTAGTTGTAAGTTTTGGCAAGTGCCTGCGTAGGTGAGAGGTTCTCACAATTAAGTGATTGTTAGGTTAATTTTAAGGGCAGCCTTTCTCAACTTCTCACGACTCGATCTTTCCGTCTCTTGCTCCCCGGTTTCTAGGACACCGAGTATAAAATCCCAGTGGCGCCTTTTTCAAAGAGGAAAGGGGTGACCAATTGGACAGGGCTAACCACCCCGTTACATTGGCGCCCAACAATTTAACAACCCTTGAGAAGTTTGGGAAGGGTTAAAAATTTGCTAAGAAAAATTTGATTTGAAGAAAAATAAGTTAGTTGAAAAATTCGGACACAGAGAATGGGAAATTAGAAAATTTTTGTCGTAAATAAGAAATAAGTAGTTGGAAAAATTTTATAGGAAAGAAATTAGAAAATTTTAGTTGAGAATAAAATAGAATAGAAAGACCGAATATAAGTGAGGGATTAAGAAAAGATATATTGGTAAAAGTGAAAACTGAAAATAAAGTTAGAGATTAAAGTTCTTGAAATAAATTTTGTCTACAAGTAATGAGTTATTTAGCTAAATATTTTAAGTGGACTAAAGTAAAATAATTTAATCTCTTTATAAGTCTCTTTAAAAATTAATTTTAGTAAAATTTTAGTTTCAAGGTAGAAATTTTATCTCTACTCAAAATAATTTGGGGATTATTTTCAAATACAAAATTTTACCTAGAGTTATTATAAAATATACTTAAATTAATTTTTGATAATAAGTAGTCTTTCACAATTTTATTAATCCCTATTATTATATTCATTAGATTGAAAAGAGACATCAGATAAGAATGACTTATTCAAACATGGCAAACACACAGTTAGATGGGCGTAGAATGTCTGCAGGCCATGTGCAAGGCCGGATTAATTCCATTGCTAACCCGGGCTCGACAGACATATTTTTATCAATACCAACGTTGTCAACAGCTACAAACACGACGTCAACAGTCATAACTACGATGAGTAGCAGAGTTTTTGATAGCAGAGTTGGCCAGTGTTCCTTACAGGCCGAGAATGAGTTGCTCCGACCGGGTACTCAGGCTGGAGGAGCTGTCCATAATGGAAACGAATACTCTGAGCCTGCCATAGATAAACGTCTGGAGGGAATTAATATATCTCCGGACATGCGGAGAGTCTCCGATCATTTAGACCAAACAACTGAAGCAACGTGTCAATGGATTTCAGAACTAAGAGCAATAAACGCGGAAACCTCTGCCACTATCAATCGACTGTTACAAATATTAGGAGAGATGGTTCATTCTCAACGAGATTTTATGAACAGGCTCGACAGTCGTGATAATTTTACCTGGTTGCACTCTCCGGTAGATTGGAATGCAACTGATTTTCAATTACGTGGTTCAACCGTTGCCCCTTCAGGTCAAGGTTTGGCAGGGGGGGGGGAGGAGTAGTTGCACCGTCTTTTTCAAGAAATCAACTGGAGAATAGCAGGGGCAGGACTGATTCTGACCAAACGATCCCTCTATCAGAAAGGGTCAACTACCTGCAAGAGCAATTACAACAGCTCCAACTGTTCCAGAGCCAACAAGCAGGTGCACAAAGCGAGTTTGCGTTCCATAGCCAAGACAACTGTGGACGAAGGTTAGGTCACGACTCTCAAGGCCAAAACATAAGACCGGGGATGACTCCACCTCCATTCCAAAGTCCATACCAAAATTTGAACAGAGGCACCAGGTACTTTATGCACGAAAGAAGGCGCAAAGATATTTTATCAAGTCTGAAGCTTGGTAACCTGATCTTTCCACAAGATGGAATGTCTGTCGAAGAATTTCTGCATGTGGTCGAGAGCAGAGCACACCGTGAAGGCTGGACAGAGGACGAAGTCCTGGGTTCCATGGGGTACATACTCCGAGGAACACCAGCACGCTGGTTTGATAACAACTACCAGTGCTGGGGTTCTTATACTCAATTCAAGATGGAATTCCGCAAGGCTTTTGGTAGTGCAACGACAGATTACCAAATAATTCACGATATTGGTAAACTGAGGATGAAACCCGGGGAAAATTTCACGGAGTTTGTGTTAAAGGTTCAGCAAAAATATTTGACCATGATGAGTCCTCCATCCATAGAGGATCAAGTGACAAATATTAGAAACTATCTAACTGATGAACTGCGAACTCTGGTTTTCTCTAGACCGGTATACTCATATGAAGACCTTTTGAACGCTCTGCATGAAGCCTCGAGGTACATTGAAGAAGCTGGACAGTCTTGTTAGACTCAGGAAACAGTAAAGCCCCAGGAGAATACAAAGGTTGGGGTGATTAGGCCTACAGTCGAAAAAGGGAGCTGCCAGGAAGAAGAGTTGGAATTATCAGGCTACAGAACTCCAACTACATCGTACGATAATAAGTATGGGGTTCAGGTGAGAACAAACCAGAACCATTATCGGCAGCCTTGTAGATTTCAGACTCCAAGAATTCCCAGGCCGTGTTACAACTGTGGTGTTCCTGGATACTCCTTTGTGGGTTGCGAAAACCCTAGACAAGATGTCTGTAACAATAGTCTCAAAATTGGTCACACTCGACAAAACTGTCCGCTATTGACAAACGATAACCGCAGGAAAAGCTCTTTGGATAGTGCAAACTCTAGTGAGCAGTGTAATGATCCCAGAACTGAAAATGAACGGAAAACCCACTTACACCTGTCCCGAGTTCCCCGTCGGTTCAGTTCGTTCAAGGAGCAGCAATGGGGTCTAGTAAGGGTTCGATAAATGTTAAGACATCTGGCTGCTCATAGCTAAGACAGGCTTTTAAGCTACCTTGCTCTGATTCAGGCCCATCAACATCATCTGCGGCATAGTCTATGGACACAGTTAACTTCAATCAACGCATCTCTTTGGTCAGAGGATCAACCAGCAATTATAAAACAGGGCAGTAGGCTATTCGATGATCCTAGTTGTACTATAATTAACACTGATAGTAAGACTTATACTAATTGTACTTTATTTTCTTTAGCAGGGAATCAGGAGAGCAATGAACCTGTAATTTTGATGGAAGATGAACTGGACCTAGGTTTTGAAGTTGAGAATGACAAGACCCGTCTGTGGTCCCAGAACACAGGCTCTGGAGGCTGGTCCTCGAATCAAGAGGCCCCTAATAACACACTGGAAACGTCATCTAGGGCAGCTTTCATTCCTAGAATGCTCTAGAGTGAATCTTGGTCAACGAAGGTCGACTCCAAGCTAGCTGAAAGAAAGGTTTTCATCTCAGGAACAGGTCCAAGGCCTCCAATAGTTACGGCTAAGATCCCTGGGTCCTTTTACGGCGACGTAAGTAGGAATTTCGATGTAATTCCGAAAAAACATTTCTTTTGGTTTTTTTTCGACAACGATAACTCACGAATGAATCATCCGATTTTGACCGGGCTGGCGGCGATCGACGTAGTTTTTTTATGTTAAGCCGTTTAAAAGTAATTTAAAAAAAAACTACATTTGAAAAAAATTTTTTTGTAGTTTTTGTGAGATTTCTCAAAATCTACTGGTTTGAATCAGTCCAAATTGTATTCAAAATCTAAGTTTGGTAAAGCCCTTTCGAATAGCATCAACCGCGATGAAATCGGTCGAGCTGTTCAAAAGTTATGAGAGGTTTACATACGGCCACACACACACACACACACACACACACACACACACACACACACACACACACACACACACACACACACACACACGGAGGGTAGCGTTGTTCGCGTCCGTAGGTTCTGCTTTTACACCCTACACGTGCTCTCCGGGTAGTGCCAAATGAACAACACCAAACAACGATATGGAAATGTCAGAAGATTTTCAAACATCGTTTACAGTACAGAGGATGGATACCTCAGTGCCGGCGAGGGAAGGCGTGCAAACGGGCCTAAACTCGTCGTTATCAAGCGACCGTTTGAACAGTGGAGTAGACCCCATGGCTCTGCTGTCTAGCAATGCTAGCAAGGTTACAGGGCGTACGAAATCAGCCTAGATGGCAGAAAACGGACAACTGAGCAACATTCCTTCAAAAAGTGGAGGACCTTTTGCTCCTGCCACTAATCAAACCCACCGAGGAAGAATGAACTCTCTACCGACCGTCACCGGCGAACAGTCACCAATGGAGAGGCTCGGCAACAAGATTGATGAGTTAGCCGAGTTCATAAAAGACAAAAAGAATCTCCACCATGAGATCAGAAAATTGGTTTCGTCTATTAGTACGGCATATAGGCTGGCCAACAAATCACCAACGAAGTCGGCGTCAACGACTCATACATCTCCAAGTCTGAACAAAAAATCACAGCCACCTCTGACCACTCCTAAGAAATTACCACAGCAAGGAGATGGCAACAAGAAGAGGCCGCTGTCCACGCCCAGCCCTTCCTCAGATATTGACAAGCCAGCACAGAAAAAGACAGCCCGGGATGATACCTGGACCAAAGTGACTCGGCAAAACAAGAAAAAGAAAGAACAGGAGCCAGTGACTCGAGCTGCTACAGCCCAAGACCAGCCAAACAGCGGTGGCTCCAAGAAACCAAGGAGGAAGAAGACAAGAACTAAAGCTGTCCTAGTCCAACCAGCTGAAGGGCGAACATACGCCGATCTCCTGAAGGAAATCAAGGCCAAGGTAAGCCCTGTCGAGGCGGGCGTAGACATAAGGTCTATTAAAAAGACAAAACACGGAGGCGTTCTCCTTGAAATGGCTCGAAAGACCGAAGACAGCAAGGCATTCACCGATGCAGTAAGGGCAGCCACTGCAAACATCGGCACAGTCAAGACGCTAACACCAACAACAACGATCAAGATCCTCGACTTAGATGAAATCTCTACCGAGAGCGAAGTCCGTGAAGCACTCAAACGTGAATTCACTGACAACCTGGAGGTCAAACGGGTAAATTTGACAAAACCCACACCACGACGTAATCGGGCAGCCTTCTGCGAACTAGACGAGCCCAGTGCGATTAAGGCCCTTGACAAGGCCCGTATACGGATCGGTTTGGTGAACTGTCGTATACGCCCAGTAGTAAAAGTAACACGTTGTTTTAAATATTTTGAACACCAAACACGTCAGTGTGCGGGACCAGACAGAAGCAGGTGCTGCTACAAATGTGGCGGAGAAAACCACAAGGCCGTAAACTGCACGGAATAGTTAAAATGCTTCCTTTGTGCTTCGGACAAAGATGCCCAGGATAGTCTATGCCATATTTCTGGCACTGGAGCGTGTAAGGCATTCCGCAAAGCACTTGCAGAAGCCACGAAAGGTCAGAAATGACACGCATACTACAAGGCAACCTGAATAGGTGCGCCTTGGCGCAAAACCTGCTGCGCCAGCGTGTTTTCGAAGATAAAATTGACGTCTGATTTATCTGCGAGCAATATCTGAACATCGAAGGTAAAACATGGTTCGCAGATGAAACGGGCACGGCAGCAATTTGGATTGTGAACACAAAGAACGTTACCGTCAACAACAGCGGAGGTGGAGCAGGTTTTGTCTGGATTCAAACCCCCACAACCTACTTCATGAGCGTCTATCTCTCACCTAACGAAGGGATTAGTGTGTTCCGACAGAAACTCGCAAATATAGAAGATGCGGTCACTAAGTTCGACGGCGAAGTTATCGTAGCCGGAGACTTCAACTTTAAATCGGCTGAGTGGGGCGCTGCTTTCTCCGACACCAGAGGAAACGAGGTCGCTGACGTCGTGGCTAGACTCGACCTCATAGTGCTGAACACCGGGAGCACCACGACCTTTAGAAGACCAGGGTACCAAGAATCCATCCTCGACATCTCATTGGCGACTCCAAGGACTGCCAACATGATTGAAGACTGGACAGTATCCGAAGAATACAGTGGCAGTGATCACCAGTTTGTGACATTCAGCGTTGGATTGGCATTTGCTCCGGTTTCACAACGCGACGTTTCTAAGCGGAAGTGGAATGCCAAAAGGCTTGATCCAGAGGCATTGCAAGCTTCACTCGCACGAAGCTGGTCTGTCCTTCAGAACAACCCGACACCGGATACCTGCAGTGAGACGGAAAAGGCAGTGCTAAACACGATGAAGGAAATCACTGCCGCATGTGACGCCTCTATGCCGCGGCTGAAAAACCAGAGCTTCCACAGGCCAGCGTACTGGTGGTCAACAGACATAGCAAAACTTCGCAAAATATGGCATCAGCTACGTCGCCGAGCAACGAGAGCTACGAAACGCTCCCCAAGCCAGGACTTGTATTCAAAAGAGTACAAGCAGGCCAAAAAGACGATAAACCGAGCCATTAAAGCAAGTAAAGCGAAACTGTGGAAAGAGATCTGCAACGATCTCGACAATGACCTCTGGGGTAAAGCCTACCAAATTGTCGCCAAACGACTTGGAAAGGCTTCACCAGAGGCGCCGAAGTCTCCTGCCTTGATGGAGAGCATTGTAACGGAGCTTTTCCCCAAACACCCACCGCGGGAGAAGAAACACTAAGAACAGCGAAGTAACACCCTTCACAACTAAGGAATTACAAGACGCGGCCAAGTCACTCAAAACAGGAAAGGCACCTGGACCTGATGGCATCCCGGCATCGGTGATCAAAACTGTAGCCCTGGAATACCCAGACATACTCCTGAACACCTACAACGCATGCTTGGCAACTGGCACGTTTCCCGTGGTCTGGAAACGGCAGAGATTGGTTCTCTTAGACAAAGGTAAGGGAACCCCCATAACACCTTCGTCGTTTAGACCACTCTGTATGCTGGACATTGCTAGAAAACTGCTCGAGAAGCTCATACAAGGGAGACTTCGCAACGACATAGACCGTGCTGGAGGTTTTGCCGCAAACCAACACGGCTTCCGGAAAGGACGTTCAACAGTCAGCGCGATCCAGAAAGTCGTAGCGACAGCGAGAGAAGCATGGACTGGTAGCCTCAAAGCCCGCAAGGTGTGTCTTGTCCTCACGCTAGACATTAGAAATGCCTTTAACAGCGCAAATTGGAGAGATATTTGAGACGCCCTGGAGCACAGATTTGACGTGGAGCCGGAGAATCCGGCACTAGTCGACAACTACCTTGACGAGAGAAAGCTGATAGCAGAAACCACGGAAGGTCCCCAAGAATACGCCATAACGGCTGACGTGCCGCAAGGTTCAATAATGGAGCCCGATCTATGGAACGCGGACTACGACGAGCTTCTGGAAATCCCGTTGCCAAAGCAAGTGGAGCTAACGGGCTTTGCAGACGACGTCGCGGCCACGATAATAGTAGACAGCGTAGAGGAGGCCGAACTACTCGTTCGGGAAACCATTGATGCTGTCGAGACTTGGCTCGATAAACACCACCTGAAACTCGCAAAACACATAACCGAGATGGTCCTTCTGACTCGCCAAAAATGGTTCCCAAAACCATTTGCTGTGGACATGGGAGGAATAACGCTAACGTCAACAAGGGCCCTGCGCTATCTGGGGGTAATGATAGATGAGAAACTATCTTTCCGTGAACACCTCGATAGTGCATGCCAGAAAGCCAGCAAGACGGTGTCGAGCCTAGCAAGAATTATGACGAATACTACGGGACCAAGAACCAAAAAGAGGAGAGTCCTTCTGGAAGCAGTCCATTCGGTACTGCTTTATGGAGCGGAAATATGGGCAGATATATTAAAGCAGAAAACCTATCGGCGGAAAATGGCAGCAGTGCAGCGGCGAGGCGCTCTCAGAGTTGCCTGCGCCTACCGCACGGTTTCCGAAGCGGCTGTATTGGTCATTGCGGGAGCTGCGCCCATCGACCTATTAGCGTTCGAGAGAGCATGACTCTACGACGCTAAAATCGGTGGCGAAAACATGAAGGAGGCAAGAACGAGGATAAAAACGGAAACGCAGCAAGAGTGGCAGGACCGATGGACGTCGGGAGAGACAGGCAGATGGACAGCGCGACTGATCCCAAACATCAACGTCTGGCTTTCTCGGAAGCACGGGGGCACAGACTTCTTTCTGACCCAGCTACTGACGGGACATGGGCAGTTCAATGCCTATCTATTCAAGATGGGTTTGCACAACACACCAACGTGCAAATACTGTCCAGACAAAATTGACAACGCCGAGCACACGTTTTTCGAGTATGATCGATGGAAGGACGATAGAATCTGCACTGAAGAAACAATGGGCACCGCGCTCTCCCCTGAGAGCTTGGTAATCTGCATGATCAAAAATGAAGAAAACTGGACAGCTGTTGTAGCCTACGCGCAGCGTCTCTTGAAAGAAAAAATCGCAGAAAGGGATTAGAAACCAGTAATAACAAGAAGTAGGTGTCGTGAGGCACAACATGGAGTGGATTGAAGTAATGCTAACGCGGTCCTGATCCAGTCTTCCCTGTAACATCTATAGAGAAACGAGAGAGGAGGATGTTTAGTCGGTATGGTTGCAAAATAATATTGTCTTCTGAGTCCGACATACCCAGGCACCCACACCTAGTCCTGGCAACAACACCAAGTCCTGGCATACGTTAACGTATTTTACCTCCTCTATAAAAAAAAAAAAAAAAAAAAAACCCACACACACACACGCACACGTACACACGCACACGCACACGCACACGCACGCGCACACACACACACACACACACACACACACACACACTCGGGGCAGAAGAGATACTGCTACCGGGCGCGTCTCCCCGAGCGAATGGGAGAACGCTCGCTGTCCTTGGATGACACTTAATCTCTTAGTTGATGAGGTACAGCGGGTAGGAGCCAAGCAAAATAACCAAACAAAATAAGCTCCCGTGGACAAAACTCCCCTTTAATGGGTTGGTCACACTAACTGACCTATCAAGACGATTGGTTCCTGCTGTAACTCACTGGGAGTGTCCGGAACCTGTATCGTAGTTTCCGACGATGCAGGCCACGGCTGATGTGAGCTTGCTCTGCCGAGGTGAAATTTGCAGCCGTGGATCAGGAGCCAGCCACTTCGGGCCTTGATCAGGAAGTACGCAGTGAGTGTTAGAGATCGGAATCTTCACCGCTCCGAGCGAGTCTAGTCCGTCCGTGTATTCCGGGACTGGCTAAGTGTCGGCTAGGCCTCAGGGAACTGGGGTAGGAGTACTATCTCCGAGGGTACACCCGTTCCTAGTTATGGCAACCCGCTCCACTCCGTACGATGCGCTGGTAAATCAAAAAAGTATGAGTAACCCACAGGAAACAAATAAGAGGGGAAACGGAAATACCACTAGAGGCTATCAAGATCCGTAAAGCCTACAGAGGTACGCAAACGGCTACAATGACACTACCAGCAGCTGGAGCACAACAGCTACTGGAAGGAAGCGGCAAAATAAGGATTGGCTGGGTCAATTGCCGAATAAGAGCAACTAGAAGACCAGTCCAATGCTTTAAATGCTGGCACTTCGGACATGTTGGGTCCCAATGTAAAAGCCAAGTAGACCGGTCTAAACTCTGCATCAGATGTGGACAAGAAGGGCACCGTATCTCTGTAAAAATCCTGCCAAGTGTGCAATATGTGCTGAGCAGCAAGGAGCAAAGGACGTGGCTCACCATGCCGGCACCCACAGGTGCCCGGTATTTCAGGAGGCGCTCCAGAAGTTGACGAACAAACAACCATGAGGATACTACAGCTCAATCTCAACCATTGTGAGGCAGCGCATGACCTGCTCATGCAATCCGTGCGAGAATTAGAGCTTGATTTGGTACTAATAGCAGAGCCATATAAACACCTGAGTACCCAACCCTGGGAATCTGATAGCACATCCAAAGCTGTCATCTGGTCATGTGGCAAGCTCCCTTCCCAAAATGCAGTCGACAACAGCAATGCCGGCTTTGTAGCAGTATCAGTAGAGGGCATCCGCTTCTATAGCTGCTACGCACCACCTAGCCTCTCCATTGTTGACTTCACTGATTTCTTGGATCGACTAACTGAAGATGCGAAGCAATACCATCCAGTAGCGATAGCCGGAGACTTCAACTCCTAGGCAGTTGACTGGGGCAGCAAACATACCAACGCACGAGGGAAAGCACTACTAGAGGCCTTTACTACACTAGATGTAGTTTCGCTCAACAGTGGTGATACGCCGACCTACACCAAAGGTGACGCAAGCTCAATTGTAGACCTCACTTTTGTCAGTAATAGCCTTGCTAGAGGTGACTACAACTGGAAAGTGTTGGACATCTACACTTCCAGCGACCATCATGCGATATTCTGGGAAATATCAAACGACCAGAACCTCAAGAGACCCATCAAGCAGTCTAACATCGTTGGTTGGAAGGTGAAATCTTTTGACCCAGAAGCATTGCTAATAGCCCTCGATGGTGATCCGATCAACACTGGATGTGCAACAATGGAGCTGATCGCAGAGTACAAAAAGGCGCGTCGTGAACTGAATAAAGACTCAAAGAAAGCAAAAGAAAATGCTGGAAAGAGCTTATATACGAGGTGGATAAAGACGTGTGGGGTAGGCCTTATAAGGTGGTTATGACCTGAAAAAACAACAAATGCCATCACCTACGTGTCCTCAACTTCTTCAGAAAATCGTCACTGCACTGTTCCCACAGCAACGCAACTTCGATTACCAGTTGGCGCCAGGCGAACTGGACGACATTTCACCTGTCACTGAAGAAGAACTGCTGGAGGCCTGTAACCGTGTAGGGAATAATCAAGCGCCGGGATTGGACGGAATCCCTAATATAGCCTTGAAAACCATCATAAAGGCAGCTCCAACATTATTCCTCGACGCTTATAATGCATGCCTCAAGGAGGGGACTTTTCCTCGTAAGTGGAAACAGCAACGATTGGTACTGTTACCTAAAGGGAAGAAACCACCAGAAGAACCGTCACCTTACCGACCACTTTGCATGCTAGATACGGCGGGTTAGATATTTGAGCGCATAATTCACCAGAGAATTGAAGCAGTAGTCGACCCACTCCTGGCAGACAATCAGTATGGATTCCGGAAAGGACGATCAACCCTGGCCAAGGAAGCAATCGCAGGAACCAGATTGGAAAGGTGGAACGAAGAAGTATTGCCTGGTGGCGACACTAGACATCAGAAACGCCTTCAACTCCGCCAATTGGAAATGCATCATGCAGGCCCTCCAAGAGAAGAATGTACCAGAATACCTGCTTAAGATCGTAGCAAGCTACTTTGAAAACAGGGTCCTGAAGTATGACACGAAGAACGGTCCGAGGGAGTATGATATTACTGGAGGGGTACCACAAGGTTCAGTTCTAGGCCTGCTCCTGTGGAACATTATGTATGACGGTCTATTAAGACTAACTCTGCCAAGAAACGTCAAACTCGTAGCATATGCAGATGACGTAGCCGTAGTGATCGTTGCCAAACACCTTGACGAGATAAATCATATGTTCGATCTCACTTTTGAGCACGTTAACCGGTGGATGGACGCAGTGAACCTGCAACTGGCGCAACACAAGACTGAGGCAGTACTTATTACCAGCAGAAAAGTGGTAGAGACCATTAAGCTGAAAGTCGGCAAACAAGAAATCACATCACAACCTTATATCCGATCTTTGGGAGTGATGCTTGATGCCCGACTCAACTTCAAGCAGCAAGTGGAACATGTCAGTGCCAAAGCGTCAGTAGTGAGGGCTAGTCTCGCACGACTGATGCCGATCGTCGGAGGCCCAAAACAGAGCAGGAGGCTATTATTGTCATCAGTAGTCACATCGGTGCTCACTTACGGAATATCCATTTGGGCCGACGCATTAAAGACGCAAGAATCATGGAGAAAGGCTGGACCAGTATATCGACTGAGTGCCCTACGAGTAGCTAGCGCCTTCCGCACAATATCAGAGGAAGCAGTGTGTGTTATTTCCGGTACTCTGCCTCTCAGAGTCCTAGCTGAGGAAAGACGGAACCTATATCAACAAAAAAGGTCAACCACACTGAGCCCTGAAGAACTTAGAAGGGAAGAACGGCAACACAGCATCGCAAGATGGCAACAAGACTGGAATGCTTCAGAGAAAGGTCGGTGGACGTACCGTCTCATACCTCGGATTGATGTGTGGTTCAGCCGGAGTCACGGTGAGATCAACTATTATTTAACGCAGATGTTATCAGGACACGGATGTTACCGGAAGTATCTTCACCGCTTTAAGCACGATGATACCCCAGAGTGCCCGTCCTGTCCAGGAGTCAATGAAGATGCGGAGCATGTTTTCTTTATGTGTCCACGTTTCAACCAACAGCGCGATGAGTTGGGGAAGATTCTGAAAAAGAGAACCCAACCAGAGTCAATAGTAGAAGCAATGTTGTCGTCAGAAGCTGCCTGGAACGCCACAAGCACTTTTGCTACAAAAGTGCTTACCGAGTTGCGATCCACTGAGAGGAAAAGAGCGAAAGACAGAATCTAGAAGGAAGAAATAACATCTTAGCCACCAGAAGGAAGAGCGGCAGCTAATTCCTCCCCTCGTGAAGAAATGCCTTACGGCGGTACCATGGGGGATCAGAGGATAGAAGAGAAAGAGGTTTAGGGTTTAGTGGGTAGGGGCGTCAGTGTCGAGTTTTAGTATGACGCTGCGTCGAGTCGCCACATATCCAGGCCAAACAGCTATGCCTAGAATCCGTAAAAAGGATTCCCCCCCCCGAAAAAAACACACACACACACACACACACACATGAAGAGCAAATGACAACAACTAGAAGAAAGGTAAAATAACACCTTAGCTACCAGAAGAAAGAGCAGTAGCTAGATTCTCCCCTCACGAAGTAATGCCTAACGGCGATTTCCATGAGGGATTAGGGGAAAGAGGAAAAGGGGTTTAGGGTTTAGTGGGTAGGGGCGCTAGCGTCGAGTTTTAGTATGACACTGCGTCGAGTCGCCACATATCCAGGCCAAACAACTATGCCTAGAATCCGTAAAAAGGATTCCCCCCCCCCCTTAGAACAAAAAAAAAAAACACACACACACACACATACAGACATACGGATATCACCGCGGAAACATTCGGGGAGGCTTCCTAGGACCTCAAAACGTCAACATCCGTTGAAAACTCGATTTTCGAAAAACGGGGTAAAACCAATAACTTCCCGATTTTAGAAAATTTTCAATTTTCTTAGCGGGAAGTTAAAAATTCATTATTTCTAAGTCAAAAAAATATATGTTCCGGATAAGTAACCCCAACTTATTATATACTAAAACCTTCTCCGAAACACGCTGCATCTTATGGTATAAATATTATTCCGATCTGTTCAGTAGTTTTCGCAGTATAACCGGACAAAAAAACCGGGTTTCCATTTATTAGTATAGATGATTTGTAGTCTATTATAGTTAGATTGGCTAGTATTAGACCATATTGGACATCAGGGTGATTCAAAAAAATTTTTAATTTTTTTTTTAAACTCTTATCCACTCAAATGTTTCTATTTGATATAAAAAAAATCAGAAAAACGGTAAAACCTGAAGGCCATCCCTGCAACTTCCCGCTAATTCCATACCTAGGTGCTTAAAACTGCACTAATGATGTTTTTGAGCTCTCCGAGCTCAAAATTACTATTTAGGTGTTATTTTGATTTCTCCAAGCTTGAATAGATAGCTTTTATATGCTTTTGAGCTCTTTGAGCTCAAAAGCCTGATAGAAGTTTCGTAGAACAATATTTTTTGAATTTTGAAATCGCATTAACTTTTGAATGAACCACCGATTGTCACGCGGTTGGTGGCATTCGACGCAGTTTTTTTTTAGCTTCATGAAGAATCTTCAGGTTTGAATTGATAAAACTAGGAAATTTAGAGCAATTCCGAAAAAACGCTTTTTTCGGTTTTTTTTCGTTCACGATAACTCTTGAACAAATTGAATGATTTTCACCGGCTTGGCGGCGATCCACGTAATTTTTTGATGTTAATAGCTGATTAGTTTTTAAAATTGATCGGTAAACCCGTTTAAAAGTTATTCCAAAAAATGTCGGAGTTATGTTAAAAAAACACTTGATTCCAAATATTTCGTCGAGGATATCTCTCGAACCAATCAACCGATTTTTACGTTCTTAAAGGCGATCGACGCGGTTTTTTGAGCTCTAAAAATGATTATATATCAAAAACGATCCGAAAAGAAATGTCGAAGTTATGTGGAAAAAACACTTTTTTCGGTTTTCTATCGTTCACGACATCTCTTGAACGAATCAACCGATTTTGACCGGATTAGCGGCGATAGTGACAACATCGCAGGGGTAGTCAAGAAAGCTTCCTATGATCTTAAAACGTCAAGATCTAATGAAAACTCGATTTTTTCAAAACGGGGTGAAAACAATAACTTCTCGATTTTTGAAAATCTTCGTTTTTCTTAGCGGGAAGTTAAAAATCCTCACCAAACATGAGCCCTATAGCACAACTCTACGGGGTCGTTATTTTTATTTTAGTTTCCCATTTAATTAACATGAGAAAAATTCTTTTTTGTTTTAAATTGAATTTACACATAATTTATGCAAATTTTTACAAAAAACCATTTTACATTCTTAAAGTAGAGTCCTTGGGCTTTACAAAACTCTAAGACAAAGTATGATTATCTCTACAAAAAGACTAGTTACAGCAATTTGAAAATTACTAAATTTCGAAATTCGAAGAAATTGCTTGAAATTATTTTTAACTTCCCGCTAAGAAAATTTGAAATTTTCAAAAGTTGGGAAGTTATTGGTTTTACCCCGTTTTTCGAAAATCGAGTTTTCAACGGATGTTGACGTTTTGAGTTCCTAGGAAGCTTCCCAGAATGTTTCCGCGATGATGTCCGTACGTCTGTGTGTATGCCTTTTTTTTTTTATTTTTCTACTACTAGTGTGTGTGTGGTTTTTTGTTTTTTTTAACTTCCCGCTAAAAAAGTTGAAAATTTTCAAAAATCGGGAAGTTATTGTTTTCACCCCGTTTTTCGAAAATCGAGTTTTCATCAGATCTCGACGTTTGAAGGTCACAGGAAGCTTCCCTGACTATCCCCGCGAGGTTGTCACGGTGTCTGTATGTATGTGTGTGTGTGTGTGTGTGTGTGTGTGTGTGTGTGTGGGTGTGTGTGTGTGTGGGTGTGTGTGTGTGTGGGTGTGTGTGTGTGAGAAAGTATGTGAACCGCTTATAACTTTTGAACGGCTCGACCGATTTCATCGCGGTTGGTGCCATTCGAAAGGGCTTGACCAAACTTAGATTTTAAAAACTATTTGGACCGATTCAGATCAATAGATTTTGAGAAATCTTAAAAAAACTGAAAAAAAAATTTTTTTCAAATGTGGTTTTTTTGGAATAACTTTTAAACGGCTTAAAGGTTCAATTCTAAAAACTAATCAGCTCTTAACCTCAAAAAACCACGTCAATCGCCACCAGTCCGGTCAAAATCGGTTGATTCGTTCGAGAGATATCGTGAACGAAAGAAAACCGAAAAAAGTGTTTTTTCGGAAAAACTCTAAAATTCCTAGCGCGATCAATTCAAAATTCAAGATTCTTTGTGAGGCTTGAAAAACTGCGTCGAATACTTCTAACCGCGTAAAAATCGGTTTCTTCATTCAAAAGTTATTGCGGTTTAAAAATTCAAAAAATAGTGTCTTATCAAATCTCTATCAGACTTTTGAGCTCGAAGAGCTTTAAAGCATAGGAAAGTAATCTCTTTGAGCTCGGAGAGCTCAAAATAACCCATAAATTGTATTTTTGAGCTCGAAGAGCTCAAAAACGTCATTGGTGCAATTTTAAGCGCCTAAGTATGGAATTAGCGGGAAGTTGCAGGGATGGCCTTCAGGGTCAACCGTTTTCCTAATTTTTTTTTTTTCTAAGAGGGTTTGAAAAGACCTTTCTCGTCTTCAACAGGTTGATTGTCGGTGCCTGGATATGTCGGACTCGATACACACTGGGTAATATTTCTCGTCTCGGTTCGGCTAGTTGTTGATGCCTGGGTATGTCAGACCTAATGTACTCTGAGTTGTCTGTTAGTGTACGTGGTGGCTGAGTGTAAGTGTGTATAATACCGACTAAAACCAATTCCTATCTTTTTGGCCTCTGTAATCCCCGCGGGAACCTCCGTTAGGCATTACTTCGCAGGGAGAAGATATAGCACTAGTGCTCTTTTTCAGGTGGTTGCGGTTTATTCTTCTCTTCTTTTAGCTATGGCGATCTTTTGCTCTTTTTCTCTCGTTTGACCGTAGCTCCTTAAGGACTTTCGTGGCAAAGGTGCTGGTGGCGATCCAAGCACTCTTTGAGGACAGCATTGTTTCCATCAGTGATTCTGGTTGAATTTTATGTTTAATTATCGTTTCCAGGTCGTTACGCTGCGAGTTGAAACGAGAGCACACAAAAAAGACGTGTTCCGCATTTTCAGGAACTCCGGGACAAGACGGGCATTTTGGAGAGTCATCGCGTTTGAAGCGATGGAGATACACTCGGAAACAGCCATGACCAGTCAGCATCTGAGTCAGATAGTAATTGACCTCTCCATGGTTTTGGTTCAGCCAAACTTCTATCTACGGTATAAGGTGGTGCTTCCATCTACCCTTTTCTGCGGCATCCTATTGCGCTTGCCATCGATATACGCTATTCTGCCGTTCTTCAGTCCTAAGCTCGTCAGGACTTGACGATGAAGTTTTCCGTCGCTGATAGAGAGCTCGCCGTTCCTCAGCTAACACTCGGATAGGCAGCATTCCGGCAATAACGCACACTGCTTCTTCGGATACCGTGCGAAAAGCACTAGTCACTCTCAGGGCACTTAGTCGATAGATAGATGCGACTTTTCTCTTAGTTTCTTGAATTTCTAGGGCGTCTACCCAAATTGAAATTCCATATGTGAGCGCCGAGACAACCACTGATGACAGCAACATCCTCCTGATCTGCTTCGGGCCTCCAACGTTAGGCATCAGACGAGATATATTAGCTCTCACAACTGACGCTTTGGCACTGACATGCTCTACTTGCTCCTTGAAATTGAGCCGCGTATCTAGCATCACTCCTAAATAACGGATGAATGGTTTTGATGTTATTTCATGTTCTTCTACTTTCAGCGTGATGGTTTCCAATTGTTTCCAATTGCTATTATTGAAAGTTGTTGCGCTTTGTATGACACAAGTATTATTTAACAGCACTATTAACATGTTATTCCATTAATTACCACATTTATTTTTATTTTTTATCTTTATTTGATGTATCAAAAACTCTGTACTTTATACACTGATTGTAATGTATACTTGATGATGGTTCTGAGGGAGCCTTGGCTCCAGAATCTAATAAAATTTTTTATCTATCTATCTATCTATATATAACAATATTTAATTATATATTTATTACATCTAATTAATTATTGGGTTAATTTTATGGACATAGTATTTACTATGATTCTACGCAATTCTCTATAACCAATTGAAATGCAAAAAAAAATGTTCAGATATAATTTTACGGCTATAACACCAGCGTTCACCCATATAACTATTAACCCTGCTCAATGCTGCTTAACTTTGGTGATCTCCGTGCGTCTTGAAGTTTCTGTCTGCTGTGCTGCTATCTTAGATAATGTTACGTCGTGGTCTTATTTTAACATTATTTTATTTGTCTGAATAATATAATTTTATTCTTTTAAAATATATTTTTAAAAGAAATAAAATTTACAGCAGACACTGATAATGAGAAACGCATTAAGTGTCTCGTCCGGTCTCGCCGAAAAATTTCCCGTCATTACCCAGTCAGCATCCAAGTCAGAAAGATTTCAGTATGAAGTCTTTTAAAAAACTTCTTATAGAAGTCCTAATGTGACGTCTTAAGGAGCTCTTTTTTACGAGGTCAGAACTAAGAGCTCTTAATGAACTCATAAGTTTGGAGTCAATTTTCTGACATCTAACTGAGTCCCTTTTTTGGACTTCTTTTTGAGTTGCGTATAATGAGCTTATAGACATTATAAACAAAAACACAAATTTCTTTTTAATATAAAGCTGTCAAAATCTTATTCATTTTTCATTTATTACTTTCCTGATTGAGAAATTAAATTGAAAATGATTAAAAATAATTTGAATTAAATGATTTAAAACAATTTGAATAGATTAATATATAGATATACACTTGGCATAGGTTAACTCATTTCTCTTAATTCAGGTTAATTAAATTTTTAAAAAATTTTAAATTATATTATGAAGTAATAGGCAATAATGTTAAAATCTGGTTCGTAATCAAACTAATTTAGATAAAATAATAAAATTGGATTCTAATCTGAAAAAATTATGTGAACTTTCTACATTTAAGGAGTAGTTTGCATGTATCAATTTTAAACATTTTATTCGAATTTAACGATATCTTATAACTATATACTTATTAATTATTGTTGAATTTTTAATATTCATTAATTTATCTATTAGATTTTATATTGTGAAAAGTAAACAAAATTTATATAGACTATTTAAAAAAATATTACAGGTAGACTTTTGAATATTTTTAGTATATAAATATTCGTAAAAGTTACTTTTTCTCTATCGATACAGAGTATCAAATAGAATAAATAATATAGACAATGATCGCAACATTTCATCACTATATAAACTTAGCTTATAAGAATAATGAGATATGTAGCGACATATCGTTTGAACAGCGTAGAGGGTTAGGTATCGATCTAGCACGCGCGCGACTCGGGTTCGAATCTTAGTTACGGCAATTGCGATTTTCACTTTCTCTCTTTAAACCGACAATATTAGGTCTAACTAAAATAATAAACATTCGAAATCAGCATCGGTGCTTCATGGAACTCTGAATTATTTTTCATAATTTACTTTTATTATTATTATTATTATTATTATTAATATTATTTTTGTTGTGTTCTTATTATTGTTATCATTATAATAGCGTATAGAGATCAAAAATCATTCATTTGTGCGAGTTCAGAAAAAAGAGCTCTTTAAGAGCTCGTTTTGATGAGTTCTTAAAGTCTACAATAAGCGGCGCATTCGACCTCTTCAGAAGGTCTTAAAGACGTCTTTTAGACGTAGACTCTGACGTCCAAATCAGAAATCTGAGCTCATTCGGAATAACTTAATACGTCATTTTGCTATCTGGGTAGGCAGACTTAAGTTCTTTGAAGATTAAAATCCTAAGTACACAAGTAAATGGGAGTTTTATTGCCCTCTGTATTGACAGCATTTTAGAAAAGAACTTTAGAAATTTTTAAACGTTTAAATAGGATTAAATCTAATAGAAAATAAATTTAAAACTTTTAAGATAAAATAATTTTAAAGAACTAAAAATTTAATAATAAAAGTTAACAACAAATTTAATAACCAACATTAATATAAATAGAAAGTATTTAAATAATTACTAAAAAAGGGGAATTAACAACTAAAACAATAGAAAATATTTAAATAATTATTTAAAAATTTAATAATATAAAAAAAAAGAAAAATCAACAACAATTACGTAAATAATTACGAAAGAATAAATAATTATAAGAAATGAATATTATTAGTAATAGTTATTAATAAAATATAAGACTTAGTTAAATAAAAACTATGTATTTGTGTGCATGTAAATGTGCTTACACGTACACCAATACATAGTTATATATTAGCCTATAAGTAAGAGAGAGAGAGAGAGAGAGACACATCATGCCCTCTGGGCCCAAGGAAGGAAGTTCAAGCGAACATCTTGGAAAAATCGGAAGAGAGGGTAGAAACTAAGGGAAATAGACAGGTAATTGGATACTGTTTTCCCCCAATTAGTAATTTGGAAACGCCCAAAAATTCGAGTCCCAAGAGAACTTCGTATGAACTCTCTCTCTCGTCATCCTGACCCCGAACTGTGCGGATCGCCCAATTAGCTAGTGACCGTGGCTACTCTCACGCAGCTGAATAGTTTATTTTAAATTAAACTCAGTGTTAATGAATAAGTTTTCATTTGTTATTTTAAAGTAAAATCGTAATAATATTTTAACATCTTCCTACTTATCTTCACATAAAATTAAATAAATAATTAACCGCGTTAAATAATAAAAATATTAATTGACCAAAAACCCACGTGTGTCGACGCAACAATAAAGGTATGTGTTTAAACTTATTGTAGTTTCACATGTGTAAAACTTTGTTTATTAATATAAACCTGAAACAATAGAATTTTGTAAACATTTATCTTTTGTAACTTTTAATTAATTTCAATATATTGTATAACTCTTAAATTTGCAGTGAGTTAATTTATTTAAAAAGAAAATACCAATATCCTTTCACAATATTTCTGGGTTCCCGGTCTAGTGGTTGAAAAATACCAGGACCAAAATAAATATTAATAATTTACGTTCATCGTTTGGGACGTAACAATAATAATGATTCTATGGTCTACATAATTTATCATAAATATAATATAAAAATTGATTTTATAATATATTTGGATAGACATAATTCATAGTTTATTTATTTCACCGAATCTCATTATAATATAGCACTTAATTAAATAATAAAATAAATAATGATTTTACTATTAGGTAGTAGCAGAGCAGACCAAAACATTTCATAGGAAATGTAACAAATTTTGTGTTTCAGAATTATTTAAACGTAATGATAAACATCATTTTGCACTTTTTGTGATTACCAAAAAAAAATTTTTTTTCGAAGAAAAAATTTTGATCACATCTGACTATGCAAGTCTGATCAGATCTAACTATATACAGACTCATTCATATCTCATCAGATCTGGGCGAATTATAGAATTGTATTTTCAGATCTAGAATTAAAATTGAATTGGAGTATTGTTTTGACTTGCACAAATTCCAAATTCCATCAAATTACCCTGTATCTTTTGTCCATGTGATTATTCTAGCTAAAATTCATTGTAACATTCAATGTGCAATCTCTATAACATTCCCGTGGCTTTCTTCCAAAAATGAATATTAATTGACACGAAGAAAAAAAATTAGGAAAACGGTTGACCCTGACGGCCGTCCCTGCAACTTCCCGCTAATTTCATACCCAGGCGCTTAAAATTGCACTTGTGATGTTTTTGAGCTCTTCGAGCTCAAAAATACAATTTGTGTGTTATTTTGAGCTCTCCGAGATCAAAGAGATAGCTTTTCTGTACTTTTGAGCTCTTCGAGCCCACAAGTCTGATAGAAATTTGATAATTTTATTACCAAAAAACACTTTTTTCGATTTTTTTCAACAATGATATCTGAAGAACGCATCAACCGATTCTGACGCACTTGGTGGCGATCGATGCGGGTTTTCAAGGTTAAGAGCTGATAAGTTTTTGAGGTCGATCGGTTCAGCCAATTCGAAGATATTTTGAAAAAATGAAAAAAAAATTAGGAAAACGGTTGATCCTGAAGGCCATCCCTGTAACTTCCCGCTACTTTCGTAATTAAGCGCTTAAAATTGCACATTACGTTTTTGAGCTCTTTGAGCTCAAAAATATAATTTTCATGTAGTTATGATCTCTCTGAGCTCAAAAGTCTGATAGAAGTTTAATATAATAATAATATAATATAATAATACTATTATTTGAATTTTAAAACCGCAATAACTTTTGAATGAATGTATCGATTTTCACGTGGTCGACGGAATTGGACGCAGTTTTTCAGAACCTATGATATATTTTCAAACACAAATTGATGAGACCGGAAATTTCAGTGTAATTCGAAAAAAACACTTTTTTTCGATTTCTTTCGTCAACGATAACTCACGAACGAATCAACCGATTTTTACCGGCTTGGTAGCAATCGACGTATTTTTTCGATGTTAAGAGCTTATTAGTTTTTGGAATTGATCGGTCGAGCCGTTTGAAAGTTATTCATAAAAACCACATTTGAAAAATTTTTTTTTCGCAGTTTTTTTAAGATTTCTCAAAATCTATTGGTCCGAATCTGTCCAATTTGTATTCAAAATCTAAGTTCAGTCGAATTCTTTCGCATGGCACCAACCGCGATCAAATCGGTCGAGTCGTTCAAAAGTTATGAGAGGCTTACATACACACACACACACACACACACACACACACACACACACCTGCGGCAGAGGAGAAACTGCTACCAGGCGCGTCTTCCCGTAGCGGATGGGAGAACGCTTGATGTCCTTGGATGACACTAGGTCTCTTAGTTGATGAGGTATTGAGGGTAGGAGCCAAATAAAATACGCTCCCATGGAAAAAACTTCCCCCCCCCTTTAATAGGTTGGTCACACTAACTGACCTTGCAAGACGATCGTTCCCTGCTGTAACTCACTGGGAGTGTCCGAAACCTATGTCGATTATTTCCGACGATGCGGGCTACGGCTGATGTGAGCCTGCTCTGCTGAGATGTAAGTTGCAGTAGCGGATCAGGAGCCAGCCACTTCGGGCCTTGATCAGGAAGTACGCAGTGAGTGTTGGAGATCGGAATCTTCACCGCCCCGAGCAAGTCTAGTCCGTCCGTGTATTCCGGGACTGGCTAAGTGTCGGCTAGGCCTCAGGGAACTAGGGTAGGAGTACTATCTCCGAGGGTACACCCGTTCCTAGTTATGGCAACCCGCTCCACTCCGTACGATGCGCTGGTAAATCAAAAAGTATGAGTAATTTACAGGAAACAAACAAGAGTGGGAACGGGCTTCATGCGCAACATGCAGCAATTGAAGCAAGCGCTGAAATGAAGAGAACGCAAGCGCTGGAGCGCCTGAAAAGCTGACCATTGAGCTGCAAGAGTTTGTCCAAACTAAGGTCAATATCCACAAGGAGATAAAGACCAAGACAACCGGTGTAGTCAATGCTCTTGGAAGATTCAAGAAACTGGACGAGGAATGGCAGTGATCACGATGACGCATTCAAACTGAAGTTGAGACGGAAGGAGCAATGGACAGAAGAATATATGGCAAGGCTTTCGTCTACCTCCGAAGAGGCCCTTTCCTGGGCTCAAAAGAGCTATACACGCACGTATATCTATCCTACCTTCACATAGGAAATACACAGCCAAGTTTGCCGGCAAGGAAAAACCCTGTCCTCAAGCATTTACGCTATCATAGGACAGATGTGAATTGAGTTGATTTTAATGTCAATCTGTCCTCGTACTTAGTTAACTGTATCAACCCATTCAACGACTGCGTTAGCCTGATCGGTAATATAATAACAACCCGACCAGTTACCAGCAGGGCCCATGCGGGGAGGTGCAGCCGTAAGACCTGTTTGAGCCATAACACTTATCCCCCCTTACAAGAGTCTCGTTCGTTCGTTCTTCTGTCTAGTCTAGTCCCCGAATCTTTGAGCTAAACTGCGTTGCCAAATTATTTTGACAACGTCACGAGGCCTTGCTCAAAAGGAGCAATGGACACTGGAGCCGACGGTGACGGCGAATCTGCTGCTGAGGACAAGGGTGAAACTGACACAAGGCCTGGAAAGAGAAAGGACCGAAATTCGCCAGAGCCAACCGACAAAGTCACAAAGAAGAAAGACTTGAAAAAAAGCCCTCCCCAACGACTGGCAGGGCAGGGCAACGAACCTAAGAAGGCGACTGATTGGGAAAAAGTACAGTCTAAGAAGAAGAAGAGAAAGTTAGCTAGAGAGCAACTCTCAAAGCAGCCGCCGAAGGAGCCCAGGCCAGAGCCTAAGCGGAAAAAACTACGCAAATGGATCAGACCCGACGCACTGATCATCCGCTCGGCCGAGAAAACAAAGTATGCCGAGATTTTGCGTCGCATAAAGCAGGACGTCCCAGATGAGCAGGTTCGTTCAACGGTAGATAAGATCAACAAGACCAGAAGTGGCGACTTGTTGATTACGATTTCGAGGAAGAGCACTGACAAAGGCCAATCCCTCCAAAAGGCGATCGCAGACATTCTTAAGGAGGAGGCCAAAGTGATCTGCAAAGGACCACAGGAGACCATCGAGATCCGAGATGTCGATGACGACACGACGAAAGAGCATATTCAGACCGCTCTAAAGAGGGAAGCTGGAGAAAGTTGTGAAATCCCACTAGAGGCAATCAAAATCCGTAAAGCCTTTAGGGGTACGCAAACAGCCACAGTGTCACTACCAGCAGCTGCAGCACAAAAGTTACTGGAGGGAAACTGCAAAATAAGGATCGGCTGGGTAAATTGCCGAATGAGAGCAACGAAGAGACCCATACAATGCTTCAAATGCAGGCACTTTGGGCACTTCGGATCTCAGTGTAAAAGAGAAGTCGACCGGTCTAAGCACTGCATAAGGTGCGGAAAAGAAGGACACAAAATTGCTGATTGTAAAAATTCAGCTAAATGTGCACTGTGCGTTGAACAGCACGGCGTAGAAAAGGCGGCTCACCATGCAGGCACGAACAGATGGCCCGTCTTCCAAGAAGCACTCCAGAAGATAACGAAGCCAAGACCATGAAGATATTGCAGCTCAACCTCAATCATTGTGAGGCTGGGCATGACCTGCTCATGCAAACTGTGCGCGAATTAGAGGCAGACGTAGCACTTGTAAGTGAGCCTTATAGACACCTGAGTAACCAACCCTGGGAATCCGACAGCACTAACAAAGCCGTCATCTGGTCCTGTGGTAAATGTCCTTTTCAGAGAACAGTCAACAATAAAGACGCCGGCTTTGTAGCAGCATGGGTAGATGGCCTCCGCTTCTACAGTTGCTATGCATCACGTAGTCTCTCTAATGAACAGTTTGAAGACTTCCTTGATCGGCTAACTGAGGACGCAAGAAAACACTTTCCCGTGGCAATAGTTGGTGACTTCAATTCCTGAGCAGCAGACTGGGGCAGCAAGTTCACTAATACACGTGGAAAAGCACTTCTCGAGGCAATGGCCACACTGGACGTTATCCTTCTTAACACCGGTGACACGGCAACTTATACTAAGGGAGAGGCAAACTCAATTGTCGACCTTACATTTGTCAGCAGTTGCTTAGCTCGAAGAGGTTTTTCTTGGAAAGTATTAAACATCTTCACAGCCAGTGACCATGGTGCAATACTATGGGAAATATCAACTGGCCAGAATCTAACAAGAGTCAACAGGAACGCCAGCGCGGTTGGGTGGAAAGTTAAATCTCTTGACCTCACTGCTTTAGTAGTAGTCCTAGAGTGCAATCCGATCATCGTAGAACCTGCTGAAAAGACGACCAAGGATCTAATGAGAAGAGTCACCCAGGCTTGCGACGCCAGTATGTCTCAGAAACGTGGCATGAATTCAAGACCTTCGGTGAACTGGTGGAACGATCACATTAGCATTCTACGTTCAGAGTGTCTTAAAAAAAGAAGAAAGTCTCAGCGTGGCTACAGACGACCTAACTCCGCAGAGCTGTTGGCAGAGTATAAAAAGGCCCGTCGAGAACTAAACAGAGCCATTAAAGAAAGCAAAAGACGCTGCTGGAAGGAACTGGTCGCAGAAGTAGAGAAAGATCCATGGGTCAGACCGTATAAGGTGGTTATGACCCACCTGAAATGCCAGCCAATGCCACCACCTACGTGTCCACAGCTCCTAGAGAAGACTGTTACTGCACTGTTTCCCCAACAGCCGGTATTCACCTACAAGTTGGAGCAGCTCAACCCTGAAGACATCCCAACTATCACGTTGGACGAGTTGATAGAGGCAGGCAATCGAGTAGGGAATAATAATGCGCCGGGATTGGACGGAATCCCTAATATTGCCCTGAAATCAATCCTGAGGGCAGCACCGGCATTATTCCTGGACGTTTACAATACATGCCTGAAGGAAGGGACTTTTCCGCAGAAGTGGAAACAGCAACGGCTAGTGCTACATCCGAAGTGGAAAAAGCCGCCGGAAGAACCGTCATCCTACCGACCACTCTGCATGTTAGACACGGCTGGCAAGATATTCGAGCGCATAATTCATCAGAGAATAGAGGCTGTAGTCGATCCATTCCTGGCAGAGAACCAGTTTGGTTTCCGAAAAGGACGGTCAACTCTGGATGCGATCAAATTGGTTGTTGATACAGCCAAGGATGCAATCGCCAGAACGAGATGGAAGGGTGGAAAGAAGAAATACTGCTTGGTGGCTGCTTTGGAAATCAAGAATGCCTCCAACTCCGCTAACTGGGACTGCGTTATGCGGGCTCTAGAAGAAAAAAACGTACCAGGATACCTTCGCAGAATGGTATTATTTCCATAGAATGTTGGTAAAGTGACAATTTATTTTACCGACCTTTTAATACGGCTAAGTTCTGCCTTACCGGCCGTCCGGTATTTCCAAAAATCGCGGTCTCCAGTTCGCGGCACTAGTGGGTCAATTCCTTACTCGGGATTCCCCGGAGAAACGAGAGGATAGCCTCCAACTCCCTTCTCCCGCGGTGCTGCCACCCAGGTTCCTGAAGTCGAGGTGTCTAGCCGACTTCCTCGACCTCCTACTCGTAATCCCCCCGGATCGAGAGAATAGCCTCCAGCTCGATCCCTCCTACTCGAATATGATCACCTGTCGCACCCTGACAGAAGGTCGGAGTACGGGGAGTCCGTATTACCCCCAAGAGATGAGCTCCACTTACCTTGGTACAGCTGTACTCTGGGTAACTGAGTTCCTTGTCGTTTTTTCCTTCTGGATAGCCTCCACAGGGAAAATCGTCTCGGTGGTACTGGTTGACTTTTCTGCGATAAATTTGGAACTATAACATTTCCCAAACGGTTCTCTCCCAGCGAAAATTTTTCGCCATCTATCGCCGGGTTTCGAAGCTCGGAAAACGCCAAATAATTCTAAGTTTTAGTTTTCGAAACCCAATTCTTTAAAATAATAATCGTCATTTCTTTCATTTTATATCCATTTGTTTCGTCAAATTCACAATACTTTATTATTTCAATCGCAATTTTTTTCATTATATATCCATTCGTTGATTTTCCATACTAAATTGTCCTCGGGACTTAGAAAATTTCTCACCGAGTAATAATTGTTATTCTTTTAATTTCTTTTACAATTCATTTCTTTTGCTCGCTAAATTCATTCCATACTAATTTTATGAAAAGACTTAGAAAATATTCGCTCGTAAAAATATTTTTAGGATTAATATTTATTGCAACGTAATTGATTTAATTAAATTATAAACAAAAGCTTTAAACGAATAAATAAAAATAGAAAATGGTTCTCAATTTTAAGAACAAGAATAAATACAAGATTTAACAAAAACCAATCCTAGTTTTAATTATGAACTAACTAATAAACACAATAATTTCTAATTATTGTTTGAGACTTTGATAAATAAATATTCATAAACATGAATTGAACAAAACGCTACTTAATAAACGAAACGTCAAAATGATTAAATAATACCAATATTTTAGAAATTATTGTTATATTCAATAATAATATTCAATATAAATAAACAAAAGATAATAAATTATATTTCTTTGGAGATAATACCCAAATAAATTATTAAACACCCACAAAATTAATTAATACTCGGGTTAAACAAATGTTAATAACAATAATGATAATAACAACAATAGTAGTAGTAATACTGAACACGTTAGGAACTGTTATATCCGAAAAAAAAAGATGTTTCTGTTTTTTTTTCTAAAAAAAAAAAAAGAGAAAAAAATAATATATATATGTGGTGTAATTCTTGTTTTGAAGGAAACATATTTAATCTTTATGACCTTTGTATCCTTAAGATACCGAGGGACACTGTAAAGAGAAACGCATTAAAACGTTCTGTTCAACTCTTGAAAGAGGCCTGGGAAATTTCTAAATTTTACGGCCCATTTTTTTTTTATATATATAACTAGACTGTAAGTTATGTAATGTGAGCTTAAGACTCCAGTTGAGTTAGTATAATATAGAACAAAAAAAAAAAATAACAATTCCGAGAAAAATAAAAATATGATAATTACAAATTTTAAACATTTAAGTTTAAACAAAAATATTACTTCCCTTGAGCCGAAAAAAGAGAAGATAGCATCAGTAAATAAAACCGAATATTGTTTTCTCATAAAAGAATTTTAGTTCGAAGAATTTTTCCCAACATTCACACTCAAGATAAAACATTTTTATTTATCAATTATTATTTAGACGGATATCTTTAAATAAACTAAACGTCAGTAAATAAAACTGAATATTTTTCCTAACTATAAGATTACGCTCGAAAGATTTATAAAATGTGTAGATAAATATTTCGGATAAACAAAAAAAAAGGGGAAGAATGTTTAAATAAATTCAAAGGGAAACCATAAATTAATTGGAGTTAATAAAATATAGTAATAATGTTAACAATAATAAACAAATAAAATATAATGTTTGTTAAATCGTCTTTTAGAATAGTTAACGTATGGTAATAATACTCCGGATTTTTAATCAAACGAATCTTACGTCCAGTATAGTATAAAAAAAAACTATCATATGGGTAATTACGGATATTAACAATAAACCACTAAATCTAACATTAGGAAATCGATTTTTGAGAAAATAATAATTCATAAATAATTTTAATATTAAATAATTCATTTAGAGATAAATAATACAGATGTACATACTTGCGTATGTGTGGGTGCGCATACACATAAGCAAGTATAAGGGCGTGCCTCGCAGTGACTTTTCCTTTAGGAAGGAGCACGGACCCGGAAAACCTAACTCTAATTGGATATAAGTTTCCCCCAAACCCAAACGAAGCGGGTCCATCCCACACCTATATAAAAATTCGACTTGGATGATCTCGCTCTCGTGCCCTTAAACTCAAAGAGTGAACTAGTTGTATGTGACGTAAAATTTGTGACTAATATAACGTTGTTTTAAATAGTTCTAAATAATCATACGTTCTTTCTCCAATCGAATCGAGTTCTTTCTTAAAAGTTATTTGTTCAGTAACGTCAATTGGAATTTAGAATAATCGCGAATTTTTAATCTTCAATTATTTAGTTTCTTTTTAAATAATCCAACAAAGAGTTTTGCGAACATTAAAGCGTTTGAAACAACCACAACATTGGCGATAAATATTAAGGTAAATAAATAAGTTTGTAACCAAATATTGTTCTCTGACAGAATTTTGTAAGTCTCTAAATTTTGTACTTTTGTGTGTTTAAAATATATATAAATTAAAAATCAACACTGTTGATATAATAATTTTCATTTTATTTTTACATTACTTCCCTAATACTTCAGGGTTCCCGGTCTAGTGGTGATAACTCGCCAGGGCCGAAATAAATTAAATCTTTATGTCAATTAAGACGTAACAGAACAATTTAAGTAAAAAAAAGAATTATTTAAAACGTTAAATAATAAGTTCCGGCAAAAATCGGCCCGACAAAGTATTAGGCGAACATAAAAGCAGAAGAGTAGGTATTCGCTGACACTTTCCTCCTTGCCTCAGTCCCTTTTCCCACTAGCTAGGTCATAAATTAAATTATTTAATATCGGGAATTGTTTTATTAATTGTGTTAGTCTATGTAATCAATTAATTCGGATAAAGCAAATGATTAATTTTTACACTTGGAAAAACCGACAAGTGTCTTCTCACAAATTCTTGGTCAAGCGTCGGTAGATGTTTTAATGTCATAGATAATCCGAGTATCCAAGGTCATAACTGTAATATCAAAAATAAAAAGAGTATACGCCAAAAGCGTAGGCCATCAGGTAGTATTTAAGTCTAGCTGTAAGATACGATATCTGGAGTGTATGAGTGCAAGAGAGAAAGAATGAGAACGAGAGTATGTACTAAGGTACGTAGGTATGATTTTTGAAAGATGTCAGAGTAAGTACGAAGAGTGGGAAAAGGGGATGAGTGCTGAGGGTCAGTTGACCTGTGTGTGAAAGTTAGTTCTATACGAGCATTTGACAAAGACGTGCCATTTTTCTTGTAAAACATTGTTCTAAATAAACTGACAATCATTTTAGATTCGACTAGTCATCACTTCTAGAAATAAGAACCTTATCCCTAGTTATCCATCTACAGGGGATATCACATTTTGGGGGCTCGTGCCAGGATCTAGAGTGTAGTGACAGTGTGAATTTTAAAAAATGAAAGTTTTCTTGACAGTAGTGATATAAAAATGGGAGACAATGGTGTAGTGGGTTTGACCGACGAAGAAGTGGCACGAATGACCATACCGGAGCTAAAAGACGAGCTCAGAGGACGGCGCCTCAGGTTGACAGGTCGAAAGCGTGAACTTCTACAGCGGTTGAAGGCTGCGTTGAGATTAGAACGGGAACACGGTGCGCGAGAAGACGATGACGTAGAAGCTAACGACGATGACGACGCCGAAGATGAACAAGAAGAAGAAGCCGAAGGGGACCTGGAAGACGCCGAGGTCATCCCGGAGGGAAACGACGAAGAAGACGATCAAAACGACCGTGCAACTCCTGTTATTCGACGACGTGGACCGAAAGGACCCAGCCGCACTCTGTTAAGGCTTGTAGACGTTGAGAACTCATTGGAGAAGTTCAGCGGGGATGATTTATTAAATGTTTCCCGTTGGATTGAAGATTTTGAAGAAATGGCAGAAGTATGTGGGTGGACTGACGCTCACAAGGTCGCGTTCGGAAAGAAGTTGCTGACGGGCTCAGCGCTGGCTTTTGTGTGACAAGAAAGGTGTGCGAAAACGTAGGCAAAGCTCAAAAAAGCCCTGAAGGACGAATTTGAGGACGAAGTGACCGACCAGCAGATTCACCGAGAGCTGGCGCAAAGGAAGAAGAAAGCTGATGAGACTTTACAGCAATTCATGTACGCTATGCGTGAAATTGCGGGGCAGGGAACAGTGGATACAAGATCATTAATTGAATATGTTATTCAAGGCATCCCCGACGAAGTAACGAATAAAAGTGTATTGTATGGTGTCAAAACGATGCAGGAATTAAAAGATCGTTTCAAGCAGTACGAAGCGATAAAGAGAGATATGAAAACGAAGTCGAGGCTCATCGAGAAGAAGGACGACAAGACGAAAAAGCCGGAAACAAAAGTTCATCCGAAGAAACGAGCAGCTGGTGATAAAAGTGACAAAACGAGGTGTTATAATTGTGGGTGCGAAGATCACGTTAGTGCGGAGTGTCCTGATAAGGAAAAAGGTGTGAAGTGTTTTAATTGCAATGAGTTTGGGTACATCGCGGCGCGGTGCCCAGAAAATAAAAAACAATCATATGTGATTTCAAGACCGGAAAAGAAGAAATATATGAAAGAAGTGTCGATAGAGGACTGTAAGTTTATAGCGTTAGTGGATACAGATAGTGATCTCACCTTTATAAGATCGGATGAGTATGCGAGATTAGGATCACCACAACTAGGTAATTGTAAACTTGAATTTGAAGGGTTCGGTTCGACTGGAAATGAAACTTGGGGCGAATTTACGAGAGTACTGAATGTCAATGGATCCGATTTTCTTGTAACTTTGCATGTAGTATCAAACAAGATTTTGTCAAAACACAGTCTATTGTTAGGTACTGATTTCTTGGATCAAGTAGAATTGCGAGTCAGGCGGGGGGAAGTGAACTTTGTTCGGCTTGACGAACTGACTGACGAACACAAGGACAGCCCGGATATTTTTAGCATAAATCTACTAGATAAAACTAAGGAAGTAGATTTATCACACGTAGAAGATCCACACTACCGTGAAGCTATCCGCGATATTATTAGGGAGTATAAACCAGAAAAGACGCGAGACGTTGGGATAATCGCCAAAATCGTTTTAAAGAGTGATAAGCCGGTAGTAAGACGACCGCGTAGGCTAGCGCCATGTGAGAAAAAAGAGGTCGACGATTTAATGAAGCAATGGACAAATGAGGGCATTATAAGACCGTCAAATTCAGAATATGCAAGTCCTATAGTCGTAGTAAGAAAGAAAGATGGCTCCATCAGAGTCTGTGTTGATTTTCGTGAAGTAAATGAGCTTATTGAATGTCCACATTTTCCATTGCCATTAATTGACGACATTTTAGACGCGTTACAAGGGTTCAAGTATTTTACGACGCTGGATTTAAAGAATGGGTTTTTCCATGTTAAAATGCACGAGGATAGTCGTAAATATACATCTTTTGTCACGCCAACGGGGCAGTATGAATTTTTAAAATTACCATTTGGTTTAAAGATTTCTTCTATTATATTTCAAAAATAACTACTATGATTTTTAAAGAGCTTATAGATAAGGGTATTCTTATAGTTTATATGGACGATATTGTTATTCTTGCGAGAAATCTAAAAGAAGCATGGGAACGTTTACGGTAATAAAAATAGCCGAACAGTATGGGTTGGTTATAAACTGGAAAAAATGTCGTTTTCTATTGACAGAAATTGAGCATTTGGCGTATGTTGTTTCGGAAAACACCATAAAACCGTCTACTCATAAAACTAAGGCCGTTGCTAATTTTCCCAAACCAACATCTGTTAAAAAGGTTCAAAGTTTTTTGGGACTTACGGGGTATTTCCGAAAGTTTATTAGGGGTTACGCGAAGATTGCTAAGCCGTTAACAGATTTGTTAAAGAAAGACGTAAAATTCCATTTTGGAGACCAAGAGACTGAAGCATACGAGACCTTGAAGACAGTACTTACCAATGGTCCTGTGTTAAAATTATACAGAATAGGGGCCAAGACTGAATTGCACACAGATGCGTCTATGGAAGGGTACGGGGCAATATTGATGCAATTAGATCCAGATGACGGGAAATTCCATCCGGTTTATTTTGCCAGTGGAAAAACAACTCCTGCAGAGTTCAAGTATACTAGTTATGAGTTAGAAGTCCTAGCTATTATAAAAGCATTAGTTAAGTTTAGAGTGTATTTGTTGCCTATACCATTTACTATTGTAACTGATTGGCAAGCGTTTACGATGACGATGAAAAAGAAAGATATGTGTTTGCGTGTTGCCAGATGGGTTTTGTTGTTGGGTGATTTTAAATATCAAGTACAGCATCGGCCAGGTAAAAGTATGCAGCATGTCGATGCTTTAAGCCGAAATCCATTGCCGAGTATTATGTATGTAAGTGAGAGTGAAGATGGGCTGATTGCACGTTTAAGAAGTGCACAAAACAAGGACAACGAAGTCCATAAGCTGATAGATGCCGTAACGTGCAGCCAGACCGATGGGTATGCTATTAGAAATAATATTTTGTACAAAAATTGTAAATACGATTTGTTAATTGTAGTACCTAAGGCCATGCAGACTCAGGTAGTCAGGCAGGCACACGAGCGTGGCCACTTTGGGGTCACAAAAACCGAAGCAATTATCAAGCAAGACTTCTGGTTTAAGGGGCTACGAGAAAAGGTCGAGCACGTGATAGCAAATTGTTTAGATTGCATTCTAGCTGAGCGGAAGTTGGGTAAACAAGAAGGGTATTTAAACCCTTTGGACAAAGGAGACAAACCGTTGGACACTTACCATATTGACCATGTGGGCCCGATGACTGCTACAAAGAAAAGATACGTGCACATTTTTGTAATTGTAGATGCATTTACAAAGTTTACGTGGCTTTATCCTACCAGATCTACTGATACAGCAGAGGTATTAGACAGATTGATGAAGCAAGCTGCTGTGTTTGGGAATCCAAAACGAATCATCTCTGACCGAAGGACAGCGTTTACATCTAATGCGTTCAAGGACTATTGTACCAAGGAGGGCATTTACCATTCACTAATTACGACAGGAGTTCCCAGGGGAAACGGGCAGGTAGAGAGAGTTAACCGAACCCTCATACCATTGTTAACAAAATTGACAGCGCCAAATCCAGATGATTGGTATAAACACGTTGATAAAGTGCAAAAGTTTTTGAATTCTACGGTTAACCGAAGCACTGGGAAAACGCCATTTCAGTTGCTTGTTGGAGTAGATATGCGGCTCAAAGAAGATGTTTAAATTAGGGAGTTAATTGAAGCAGAGTGGACAACGCAATTCGAAGAAAACCGATGTGCGTTACGTGAAGAGGCAGCAAAGGCGATAACCGAAGCACAAGAAAGAAACAGAAGAAACTATAACAAAGGAAGAAAGGATGTCAGGCAGTATGAGAGTGGCGATTTAGTGGCCATAAAAAGGACGCAGTTTGGAGCGGGTTTAAAACTGAAAGGTAAATTTTTAGGTCCGTATCGCGTAGTGCGGGCGTTGCGGAATGACCGCTACACGGTTCAAAAGGTTGGGGAGCATGAGGGCCCAAATCAAACGTCAACGACTGCCGATTTTATGAAGCTTTGCTGCCAACGACGAGGATGAAGATTCAAACAGCAGCGAGGTAGAAGAAGACATCTGAGGGCAGATGTCCTTGCAGGATGGCCGAGTGTAATATCAAAAATAAAAAGAGTATACGCCAAAAGCGTAGGCCATCAGGTAGTATTTAAGTCTAGCTGTAAGATACGATATCTGGAGTGTATGAGTGCAAGAGAGAAAGAATGAGAACGAGAGTATGTTCTAAGGTACGTAGGTATGATTTTTGAGAGATGTGAGTAAGTACGAGGAGTGGGAAAAGGGGATGAGTGCTGAGGGTCAGTTGACCTGTGTGTGAAAGTTAGTTCTATACGAGCATTTGACAAAGACGTGCCATTTTTCTTGTAAGACATTGTTCTAAATAAACTTACAATCATTTTAGATTCGACTAGTCATCACTTCTAGAAATAAGAACCTTATCCCTAGTTATCCATCTACAAGGGATATCACATAACTAACAAATGTTCAAGCGTCTATTGTAAGAACGCAAATATTTATTGATTTTTATATTGGAATGATTTTTACGTTTGATAATTTTTATATTACAAAGTTCTTATTGTGAGTTTTATTATTGTTGCGACGCGTTATGATTGATTTAATCAAAGAAATTTTTATGATAATTAACTTAAGTTGAGATAATTTGGAATATAGTTTTTAAAATTATTTATTGCGATTAAAATAATTCTACGAAAATTAATTAGGGAAATTGAACTTATGTTCGGGAATTATTAATTAATTTAATTCGTTAGAATTATTCAGAAATTATTTATGAAATTAATCATCAAATTAGAACTTACGTTCAGGAATTTATTAGTTAATGTATCTCGTATAATTATTAAGAAATTGTTTATAGAATTAATATTCATTTTGGAAGAAAGCCACGAGAATGTTATAGAGATTGCACATTGAAAGTTACAATGAATTTTAGCTAGAATAATCACATGGACAAAAGATACAGGTCAATTTGATGGAATTTGGAATCTGTGCAAGTCAAAACAATACTCCAATTTAATTTCAATTCTAGATCTGAAAATACAATTCTATAAATCGCCCAGCAATTGTCTCAATACTTTTTTTTATTCAAGGATTATATTCGCGATTTGTTTGTGTTTATCTAAAAATACGCCAACACATAAGCTTGTTACCGTGTTGTGCCCTTTTATCATAGATTTTGTGTGTGTTTATTCGACAGTAAACCAACACATAGTGTCGCGGATATAATGGCCTCGGATCTTATGGTATGTTACCAGTCTAATACAACCTCTTAGAATGAACATAAGGTTAATACTTAAGTACTAATTACGATAATAAAATGATTCTAAGCTCAACTATTGACATCTATGATTGACGTAGTAACGTCTGCAATGATGAAATCCCATTAAAAATCTCGACTTATTTCGAGGTGAATTGTCAATTAGTTTATATATACCAAAGACTGGTCGGTGTTAGTTTTTCATCAATCATAAATAAACGTCACCGAATTAGACAGCCATGTTCTATCCGAGATCACATGATGTAATTCTGAAGATTCTATGCTTTATCGTGAACTTATGACTTTCACCGGTAAAAAATGCCTGAAAAAATTTTTTTTGTCACCAGTTTATACATTATTCAAGGAAAAATGGAAAAACTAACACAGTGAACAAGCTTGATCTTTTTTTTTTTTTTTTTTTTTTTCTTCATCAATTGTTAATGATACATTAATTCTTATTAGTACAAACAAGTTTATAATTTTACAGTCAAAAAAATAAATCGCGCAAATAAGAGACTTTAAATCACTTATTTATATCTTTGGATGAGTTTACTGAGAGAACATTTATTATGAATGGTCCCATAGACTCGAATGCAGTTTGGTGAAAAAGACGGTTCATGTTTTCTCTGGAGTATCGTAAACATTGTCATTGTTAGTGTCACTATAATAATTATTATTATTATTTTCAGTTTTGTTAATCTCTGCATAACTAGCTATTACTGAATTTTATGACTGCAAAATTTTGTTGAATTATATACTTAATTGTTTTAATTATAATTTGTTTCGCTGCTAAATGATATAATTTGTGAAATCATGATATATAAACCTTTCTTGTTAATCAACTGAATTTAAGTGTTGGAGAAATTGTATGAATTGCACAAAGATTGAATCCTACAAAGCACTAGCACTTAGTTAGCTGATTTTGATCCGTTTTTGTTCATTTATACTTGAAACACCTGTAACATTTTTTTATTATTGTAATAAATACATCGTTATAGATATAAATTATTTTATTACTTACTTCCGTTGGAAGTCATGTCATAGTCATTGATTATCTGATAAGCTTGATTTTTCTGGAAGAAATGAATAAATCAACTTTTGCAAGTACCTGATTGATATTGAATAATAAAAAGTAAAGTAATTACATCACCCATAACTGCTATTGGAGTAGTACCAGTTGCAATAGCGACCTGATGTTCAATGAGATAAAACATGTATTCATCATATAGCAAGCGAATGAGATGAAAAGACCCAAAGCTGGCTGCACTACGTAATGTTAAATCACGAATAACCATTGAACTACACATAAAGAAATTCAATTATAAGTTAATAGCTTGAAGGTTTATGACTTCGGTTAATCATATGCATATAAAAGTGTTACAGAAAATTTATCTATTTACTGTAACTGCACTGAAACTTTGAATTTCTGCCTAGTTTTGCGGCAAAAAGAGTTACTTTTCTCTGATAAAAAAATAAATGAAATAGTTTGACATTTGTACTAACCGTACCGCAAAATAAAGGCAGAAATTTAAAATTTCGGTTACCGATATAATAAAAAATTAGGAAAACGGTTGACTCTGAAGGCCGTCCCTGCAACTTCCCGCTAATTCCATACTTAGGCGCTTAAAATTGCACCAATGACGTTTTTGAGCTCTTCGAGCTCAAAAATACAATTTGTGGGTTATTTTGAGCTCTCCGAGCTCAAAGAGATTGCTTTCTTATGCTTTAAAGCTCTTCGAGCTCAAATGTCTGATAGAGATTTGATGACACTATTTTTTGAATTTTTAAACCGCAATAACTTTTGAATGAATAAACTGATTTTTACGCGGTTAGAAGCATTCGACGCAGTTTTTTAAGCCTCACAAAGAATCTCTAATTTTGAATTGATCGCGCTAGGAATTTTGGAGTTATTCCGAAAAAACACTTTATTCGGTTTTCTTTCGTTCACGATATCTCTCGAACGAATCAACCGATTTTTACCGGACTGGTGGCGATCGACGTGGTTTTTTGAGGTTAAGAGCTGATTAGTTTTTGGAATTGAACCTTTAAGCCGTTTAAAAGTTATTCCAAAAAAACCACATTTGAAAAAAATTTTTTTTTCAGTTTTTTTAAGATTTCTCAAAATCTATTGATCTGAATCGGTCCAAATAGTTTTCAAAATCTAAGTTTAGTCAAGCCCTTTCGAATGGCACCAATCGCGATGAAATCGGTCAAGCCGTTCAAAAGTTATAAGCGATTCACATACTTTCACACACACACACACACACACACAAACACACACACACACACACACACACACACACACACACACACACACCCGCGGTCTGGAAGCGGCAGAGATTGCAGCTAGGCCTCAGGGAACTGGGGTAGGAGTACTATCTCCGAGGGTACACCCGTTCCTAGTTATGGCAACCCGCTCCACTCCGTACGATGCGCTGGTAAATTAAAAAGTATGAGTAATTCAAAGGAAACAAAAGTGGAAACGGGCTACATGCCCAACAAGCAGCGATTAACGTAAGCGCTGAAATGAAGCGTTCGCAAGCGCTCAAACGCCTTGAAAAGCTGATCAGTGAGTTGAATGATTTCGTTCAACCAAAGGTCAACATTCACAAAGAGATTAAATCCAAGATGACTGGTGTAACTAACGCCCTTCAAAGGTTTGAGAAGCTGGACGAGGAGTGGCGCTCATCATTGCAGCGCATATCCCATGCTACACCGGAGAAAGACTGTCAGGCTATCGACGTGACTGACGAAGCAATGGACACCGGAGCTGAAGGTGACGGTGAATCAGTCGCGGAAGACAAAAGTGAAGCCAGCAACAAGTCAGGTAAGAGAAAAAATCGACTTTCTCTTGACCCAACAATCAGCCAAGCCATGAAGAAAAAGGATTTGAAGAAAAGCTCTCCACAAGGAGCGGCAGGGCGAAGCGACGAACAGGAAAAAGCGTCAGTCTGGCAAAAAGTTCAGTCCAAGCAAGAGCTAAAGCGACAGAAGAAAGAGATGCTCTCAAAACAGACGTCAAAGGAGCCCCGACCTGAACCCAAGCGAAAGAAACCGCGGAAATGGATCAGACCGGATGCCCTCATCATTCGGCTGACAGAGAAAGCAAAGTACGCTGAGATCCTGCGTCGAATAAAACAGGACGTCCCTGACGACCAGGTCCGCAGTACGGTAGAGAAGATCCATAAGACCAATGCTGGAGATATGCTGATAACTCTTTCGAGGAAGAGCACCGACAAAGGCCAAACATTGAGAAAGACCATTGCAGACATTCTGAAAGAAGACGCAAAAGTAACCTGCAAAGGACCACAGGAGGTAATTGAGATCCGAGACGTCGATGATGACACAACTAAGGATCACATCCAGGGTGCCCTACAGGAGGAAGCTGGAGATGGCTGTGAGATACCACTAGAGGCAATCAAGATCCGTAAGGCCTATAGAGGTACTCAAATTGCCACAGTAATTCTACCAGCAGCAACAGCACAGAAACTACTGGATGGAAGTAGCAAAATCCGGATTGGTTGGGTTAATTGCCGAATAAGGACAACGAAGAGACCTATTCAATGCTTTAAATGCTGGCATTTCGGACATCATGGATCCCAGTGCAAAAGCAAGGTGGACCGGTCGAAGCTTTGCATCAGGTGCGGACAAGAAGGGCACAAGATTGCTGATTGTGAAAATCCCGCCAAATGTGCATTATGTGCTGAGATTGAAAGTGCAGAAAATGTTGCCCACCATGCCAGTACCCATAAGTGCCCGTTATTTCAGGATGCACTCCAGAAGTTGACGAACAAACAAGCATGAGGATACTGCAGCTCAATCTCAACCATTGTGAGGCAGCGCATGACCTGCTCATGCAATTTGTGCGAGAACTAGAGCTTGACTTGGTACTGATAGCAGAGCCATATAAACACCTGAGTACCCAACCCTGGGAATCTGACAGCACATCCAAAGCTGTTATCTGGTCATGTGGCAAGCTCCCTTTCCAAAATGCAGTCGACAACAGCAATGCCGGCTTTGTAGCAGTATCAGTAGAGGGCATCCGCTTCTATAGCTGTTACGCACCAGCTAGCCTCTCTACTGTCGAATTCACCGCATTTCTGGATCGACTTACCGAGGACGCGAAGCATTAGCACCCAGTGGCAATAGCTGGGGACTTCAACGCCTGGGCAGTAGACTGGGGTAGCAAGAATACAAACGCGCGAGGAAAGGAATTACTAGAAGCCTTTTCTACACTAGATGTAGTACTGCTCAACAATGGTGACACACCAACCTACACCAAAGGAGACACAAGTTCTATTGTAGATCTCACTTTCGTCAGTGGCAGCCTCACCAGAGGTAATATCAACTGGAAGGTGATGGATACCTACACAGCCAGCGACCACAACGCGATTCTCTGGGAAATATTAAACGCCCAGAGCCCGAGAAGACCTAAAAAGCAACTTAACACCATTGGTTGGAAGGTAAAAACTCTTGACCCAAGGGCATTGTTAGTAGCTCTCAATAGTGACCAGATTATCGCGGGCTGCGCAGAAGAGAAGACCAAGGACCTGATGAAAAGAGTGACCCAGGCGTGTGACGCCAGTATGTCTCGTAGACGTGGCATAAACACAAGACCTTCCGTTCACTGGTGGAACGACCACATCAGCGCCCTTCGTAAAGAGTGTCATCAGAAGAGAAGAATATCTCAGCGTGGCTACCGACGACCTAACTCTGTGGAGCTGGTCGCAGAGTACAAAAAAGCCCGTCGATCCCTGAACAAAGCCATCAAAGATAGCAAAAGAAAATGCTGGAAGGAGCTCATCAACGAGGTGGACAGAGATCTGTGGGGTAGGCCGTATAAGGTGGTCATGACCCATCTTAAAAACCAGCTAATGCCATCACCCACGTGTCCTCAACTCCTACAGAAGATCGTAAACGCGTTGTTCCCCGAACAAAGCAAGTTTAACTACCTATTAGCGCAGAATGAAATGGATGACATTCCATCTGTCACGGAGGGAGAACTGATGGAGGCTTGTAATCGTGTAGGGAACAATAAAGCGCCGGGATTGGACGGGGTCCCCAATATTGCTTTAAAAACAACTATAAAAGAAGTGCCATCATTGTTCCTGGACGTCTACGACATATGCCTCAAGGAAGGGATTTTCCCTCGGAAGTGGAAGCAGCAACGACTAGTACTACTTCCAAAAGGGAAAAAGCCACCAGAAGAACCGTCATCTTATCGACCACTTTGTATGTTAGACACAGCAGGTAAGATACTTGAGCGTATAATCCACCAAAGAATAGAAGCAGTCGTCGATCCACTCCTGGCAGACAACCAGTATGGTTTTCGGAAAGGACGATCAACCCTGGACGCAATCAACTTGGTTGTTGCAACGGCCAAAGAGGCAATCGAAGGGATCAGATGGAAGGGTGGAGCGAAGAAGTACTGCCTGGTGGCCACTCTGGACATCAAAAATGCCTTCAACTCCGCCAACTGGGACTGCATTATGCAAGCCTTGGAAGAGAAAAACGTACCAGGATACCTACGTAGGATAGTGGCTAGCTACTTCACGGACAGAATCCTGAGATACGACACGAAAAATGGTCCAAAAGAGTACGGTATTACCGGAGGTGTACCCCAAGGTTCTGTTCTGGGTCCACTTCTGTGGAATGTCATGTATGATGGCCTGCTGAGACTGACTCTTCCAAGAAGTGTCAAGCTTGTTGCATATGCAGACGATGTAGCTGTCGTAATCGTTGCGAAACACCTAGATGAGATAAACCACATGTTCGGTATCACCTTTGAGAAAGTTAACCGGTGGATGGATTCAATGAATCTACAACTGGCTAAACAGAAGACTGAGGCTGTGCTTATTACCAGCAGAAAAGTGATAGAGACCATAAAACTGAAAGTCGGAGAACAAGAAATCACATCACAACCATATATCCGATATCTGGGAGTGATGCTTGATGACCGACTCAACTTTAAGCAGCAAGTCGAACACGTGAGTGCAAAAGCATCAGCAGTGGTAGCTAGCTTAGCACGACTGATGCCAAACGTCGGAGGCCCAAAGCAGAGCAGAAGACTACTACTATCATCTGTAGTCACATCAGTGCTCACTTACGGAATATCTATCTGGGCGGACGCACTAGAAAAACAAGAATCATGGAGAAAGGCTGGACCAGTCTACCGTCTGAGTGCCTTAAGAGTAGCAAGTGCCTTCCGCACAATATCTATGGAAGCAGTGTGTGTCATCTCCGGAACTTTGCCTCTCAGAGTCTTAGCTGAGGAAAGACGGATCCTTTACCAACGAAAGAAGTCGACCACACTAAGCGCTGAGGAGCTTGGAACAGAAGAGCGGCAGAGGAGCATAAGTAGATGGCAACTACAGTGGGATGCCACAGTGAAGGGTAGGTGGACGCATCGTCTCATACCAAGGATCAACGTTTGGCTAAACCGAAGTCACGGTGAGGTCAACTATTATCTTACGCAGATGTTATCAGGACACGGCTGTTTCCGGGCGTATCTCCACCGCTTCAAGCATGATGATTCCCCGGAGTGCCCGTCCTGCTCAGGAGTCAATGAAGATGCAGAGCACGTTTTCTTTGAGTGCCCACGTTTTTACCCACAACGAGATGAGCTGGAGAATATCCTGAAGAGGAAAATCCAACCAGAGACAATAGTAGCAGCAATGCTGTCATCAGAAGCTGCCTGGAACGCCACAAGCACTTTTGCTACAAAAGTGCTCACCGAGTTGCGATCCATTGAGAGGAAAAGAGCGAAAGACAGAATCTAGAAAGAAGAAATAACATCTTAGCCACCAGAAGGAAGAGCGGCAGCTAATTCCTCCCCCCGCGAAGAAATGCCTTACGGCGGTACCATGGGGGATCAGAGGATAGAAGAGAAAGGGGTTTTAGGGTTTAGTGGGTAGGGGCGTCAGCGTCGAGTTTTAGTATGACGCTGCGTCGAGTCGCCACATATCCAGGCCAAACAGCTACGCCTGGAATCCGTAAAAAGGATTCCCCCCCCCTAAAGAGAAAAAAAAAACACCCACACACACACACACACACACACACACACACACACACACCGTGACAACCTCGCGGGGATAGTCAGGGAAGCTTCCTGTGACCTTCAAACGTCGAGATCTGATGAAAACTCGATTTTTGCAAAACGGGGTGAAAACAATAACTTCCCGATTTTTGAAAATCTTCGATTTTCTTAGCGGGAAGTTAAAAATTGTATACACGCCAGGGAGGAAATTAGAATATCTTAATCGGCATGTTTGGGTTTTTGCAAGCTGACTGGAACGTGCAAATTCTCTCCCTCAGTGTGTTATACATTTTTTAATGTTTTTTGGAGGTGCCTCGATTTTTTATAGTTCTGCATTCAAGAATAGCAAGGAACAAACTAACAATGATAAAATTGATTTTTCTTATCAAATTTTGTATTCGATCAGTTCATTAGTAAAATTTGAAAAATATTTTGAATGATGTATGAAATTTTTTCCAATTGTTTCTGTGATATTTCAGTATGCTGATTCATCAATTAGTCATAAGATTTCACACATAAAAAAACAGTATAAAAGAATAATTACATAGAATATCATATTATTATATAATTATTTTGAAATATTATATATAATTATACCTATAAAAAGACCATTTGAGAAGAAATTGACGAGCTGCTTTAGAAAACGATGGTTTACCCTCGAAAGGCTTCAAAACTTGAGTAACAACACTTTTCAGCCATACAGCCCACTGTTCTAATGAATTTTGTTGTTGTAGAGTGACCTTGAAATCTGCTTCCAATTTTTGAACCACTGCATAATCGCATTGACAAACCCAAGAGGCCTTTGGATCATGAGAGTAGTAGTAGTAATAGTAGTAGTAGTAGCAGCAATAATAATAATAATAATAATAATAATAATAATAATAATAATAATCATAATAATAATAATAATAATAATAATAAATAATAATAATAATAATAATAATAATAATAATAATAACTAGTTTTATATAAATAATATGACTGACATACTTGTTCTTGGACGTTATGAAAATCTACACGATTTAAGTCTGCTAACATTTGATTTATTTGACTAGAATTTTGAAGTACTGCACGCGCAGCTTGAGCAAGGTGATTCAAAGATGTGTATCTTCGTAAAGTTTGAGCAAAAGCCGAAACAGCTGTTAACTGAAAAATAAAAAAATATAATTTTGATTTCGAACTAAGCAATAGGTTTATAAAACTTACTTTAATTTGCATCATTTCCTCTGGACAGTCATTCATGGCTGCCGTTAACCATGATTCCAATCCTTTTGCAAAGTTTCTTATAGACTGTGTTAATGTGCCTTTAATAATTAATAAATTTTAGCATTCAATTATTTCAAATAATTTATATAATAAGAGAAAATATTAAATATAGAGATCTGACTTAGCTTATTTTTCAGACTATCATAAAAACTTACTGGGTATTGGACGAAGAACATCTGGCATCAGTACTTCTACTAAATTTTGATAAAATGTATAATCAACAGTTTTGATAAAATCTTGTACCTCATCACATTTGCACATGTGATAAAGTTTTGTTCTGTTAAAAAACAAGTATAAATTAAGAACATGATTTTAGTAAATAATGTGTAAAATTTTTTAAATAGATAATTAAATAAATTACTTCGATAAATATTTCTCTTCTTCACATTCGTCTCCATTATTATTGTCTTGACTTCTCCAAAATTCACGCCATAAACTTTCAATTGTACCAAACTCAAAGTTGAGAACAGCATCAAGAAAAGCTTCACAATGCTCACGATAAATACTACGAAATGTATCAATATCTTCTAAAGTACAATCTTCAGGGATAGATGAATCATGGTTAACAATTATTTCAGGAAACGCAGGAATAGCACCGTTTGATTCACCCAAGTACTGATGGTATTGTGACGATAAATTACTCGAAGAAATATTTGTGTTTCCATGGGAGTTGTTTTCATACATCGATTCTTGTTTCTGATTACTAACAAATTTGAACCGTTTTGTGTGACTATTTGAAGTTGGTTGATGTCGCGATGTTCCATCTTCATTTAACATCATCAAAGATGAAGTCAGTTTTACTCGTATTCCATAATAATGGTATTTCGAATTACCACTGAAAATATAATAATAACATTTTAAACAAATAATAAGGACATAGAAAATATGTTAACAGTTTGTCTTAGGTGTATGTTGATCAAGTATATAGTATGAAAATTATTTCATATTCACTATAAATCCAACTCGCAGTCTAAGCCCGATGTATTTTTTCGAAGTTATTCTTTGCTTTCGATTAATTTTAAAAAGCTGCGATGATCCAATTAACATCAGAACAAAAAGATACGTACAACTATCAGCTTACTAGTTTCAAGTATAGATAAAAATTTCATCGATCTATAATAAAGAAACGATATGTTTTGACTTATAGTGAATATGAAATAATTTACATACACTATACTTGATCAACATACAACTAAGACAGACTGCATATGGCTGAAAAAACAATAATATAGAAATATTTAATCTCAGTATGAAGAAAAATAATCTATTCCACTATGTTGGAGAAATTTGCCCAAAACAACCACGGTTCACTAAATGTGCGCTGGCATAAAAAATAGAATAGGTTGCTAATTATTAAAATTTATTTCATCACTAAAAAAAAAAAAAAAAAAAAAAAAAAAAAAAAAAAAAAAAACTTAACTTGATTCAATAGAAAAATTTTTGAACTGAGAAATTTTTCTTGGTGTAAATAAATTTGACTTCATCTAAGAATTTTTCTATGGAGTTCAGTCAATTTTTTTTTTCCAGTATACACACGTTAGAGATTGTTATCTTAGCATGATGTCTTTTGCCGAAATCTCTAAAACATGTTGGAAGAAAGTCAGAAACAGCCATTTATTTGTTTTATTTTTTTTATCTACATTTTTTTAACATTTATTGTCACCTACAAAATTTTGCAGTCATGAATTCTAATAAATATTTTTTAGAACATGTCATTATAGTTATATGAGATAGATTTTATGATTTTCACTGCATATAAATGCAAGTTTCGATTGGTATACGCTTTAGTATATGAACGGTTAAACCGATAAAAATAATATGTGGAAGAAATCAATTAGATAAATAGAAAACAAAAATTGAATTATTATTTTACCGGGTTCCTAAGCGCCGAGTCCTTAAACCAAGAAAGACAGACCGAATTAATTTACCAAAACTTGCTGCATTCACAGGGTCTAGTTTATTATCAGAACAATGACGTAAGTAATGATTATAAAGCGTTGATCTTGGCAGAGATACACCATCAGCTGTCTCGTAGTTTTCTAATAACCATTGAACCTGTTAATTAGATAGTTTATTATTGATTAAATGATAAATTGCACTGAAAAAAAAGTTTTTTTCTACCAAGGAAATGTTTCTTTATGGTTAAAAAACTGGTATTCTTATGGTTAAAATGCGAAAGTTTTTTAACTATAAGAATACCGTTTTCTTACTGTCAGAAAACTAGCCTTATAAATAAAGCGTGGTATTTTAAGGTTAAGAATACCAGTTTTTTTACATCAAGAAAACTCGAGTAAAAAATTTAGTATTATAGGTGGAAAAAAATTTTTTTTTCAGTGTGGTTGTCTTCAAATACAAATAAATTACATAATTTAGTATCTAACGATCACCACAAACTTATTTTTAATTGAAATATTATCTTGTAAATAAAGTATCTCATAAGTCATCGCACCATTTTTTAGAATGAAATATTACTGGTCAAAATAATTTGTGCTTTAACTTAATTGAGATTAAAATTCAATTTAAATTCTTTAAAATATTTAGAAGTTTTTTAAATGAAAAGTGATTATTGTTGTTTTCCAATCGTTACATTGGCTAGACAACTTCAAAGAGACATACACGTCACATTAGGAAGTTGGCTAGGTAAGCTATTCTCTACCATCGTAGTCATCTACACCGGCGTTAAAAAAGCACATACATCCAATTAAGTTTAAGTACGAGCTTTTGTAGTATTCTTATTAAAGTAACTTTTCTTGGAGTTGTTTCCGATTGAGTAAGTTATCTAGTAGTTATACATCTTACGGATACGTCTATAAAGTTAACATCGCTATTGATGTCTGAGAAACTATTCATACCTTATTAGTAGTAATAATTTTTAGACGTTTTTTGTCGTAAATTACGACTTTGAATAGATTTTGACTTATTAAAAACTATATTGGATGGATACGATAAATCGTTTAGAGTTCAAACTCTATTTATGGATTGTGGGGACAATTGTCTCGTGACAAAAGTCCCCACTTAGATAAAAAAATAAGGAAAACAGTTGACCCTGAAGGACATCCCTGCAACTTACCGCTAATTCCATATCTAAGCGCTTAAAATTGCAATTATGACGTTTTTGATCTCTTCGAGCTCAATAATATAATTTGTGTTTTATTTTGAGCTTTCCGAGCTCAAAGAGTTAGTTGTTCTAAACTTTTGAGCGCTTCGAGCTCAAAAGTCTGATAGAAGTTTAATAAAACACTAATATTTAAATTTAAAAACTGCAATTACTTTTGAATGGATGAACCGATTTTCACGCGATTGGCAGCATTCGATGCAGTTTTTTAAATTCTATGATATACCTTTAAACACAAATTGATCAGACCAAAAAATTCAGATGTAATTCGAAAAAATCACTTTTTTTCAATTTTTAACTTCCCGCTAAGAAAATCGAAGATATTCAAAAATCGGGAAATTATTGTTTTCACCCCGCTTTGCAAAAATCGAGTTTTTATCAGATCTCAACTTCTTAAGGTCACAGGAAGCTTCCCTGACTATCCCTCCGATATTGTGACTATGTATGTATATATACGTATGTATGTATGTATGTATGTATGTATGTATGTATGTATATATGTATGTGTGTGTGTGTATGTGTGTGTGTGTGTGTGTGTGTGTGTGTGTGTGTGTGTGTGTGTGTGTGTGTGTGTGTGTGTGTGTGTGTGTGTGTGTGTGTGGATGTATGTAAACCTCTCATAACTTGGAACCTACCAAACGGCGATCCAAAGAGTTTCGTCAAACTTAGATTTCCTGTGACTTTGAACCGACTCAGACTGATAGATTTCGATAAATTTTGAAAAATCTCAAAAAAACTGTGAAAGAAATTTTTTTTAAAAGTGGTTTTTTTGGAATTACTTTTAAACGACTTTATCGATCAACTCCAAAAACTAATCCGCCCTTAACATTAAAAAACCACGTTGATCGTCGCTAACCCGGTCAAAATCGGTTGATTCGTTTGAGAGATATCGTAAAGGAAAGAAAACCGAAAAAAGTGTTTTTTTACATAACGTCGACATTTCCTTTCGGATCGTTTTTGATGAGACAGAATAATTATGAGAACTCAAAAAACCGCGTCGTCCGCCGCCAAGAACGTGAAAATCGGTTGATTGGTTCGAGAAATGTCGTCGATGAAACATTTGGAAAAAAGTGTTTTTTTTAACATAACTCCGACATTTTTTGGAATAACTTTTAATCAGCTTTACCGATCAATTCCAAAAACTAATCAGCTACTAACATCAAAAAATTACATCGATCACCGTCAAGCCGGTCAAAATCGGTCGATTCGTTCGAGAGATATCATAAACGAAAGAAAACCGAAGAAAGTGTTTTTTCGGAATTGCTCCGAAATTCTTAGTTTGATCAATTCAAACTCAAAGATTCTTTATAAGGCGATTTTAAGCACCTGGATATGGAATTAGTGGGAAGTTGCAGGGATGGCTTTCAGAGTCTCCTAATTTATTCGTCAACGATAACTCACGAACGAATCAACTGATTTTGAACGGCTTGGCGGCGATCGACGTGGTTTTTTTAATGTTGAGAGCTGATTAATTTTCAGAATCGATCGGTAAAGTCGTTTAAAAGTTATTCCAAAAAAACCACATTTAAAAAAATTCTTTTTCGTAGTTTTTTTGAGATTTCTTAAAATCTACCGGTCCAAATCGGTTCAAAAACACACACACACACACACATAATCACACACACACCGTGTCGGGCAGCTGGGTCCCGCATCGGGTGCCTCCCCAGGTGGTGGATAGGGGAATGCCCGGCAGTAATGTCAGGTACTGAGGAAATAAAATACTTGGAATGGACCAAACCTAGCAAACAGCGATATGGAAATGTTAGAACAATCCCAAACATCGTTTACAGTACAGAGGTTGGATGAAAACGCTGTTTTAAATGTCTTGGTTTTGGACACCAAACACATCAGTGTGCGTGACCAGACAAGAGCAGGTGCTGCTACAAATGTGGCGGAGAGAACCACAAGGCCGTAAACTGTACGGAGAAGCCAAGTTGCTTCCTTTGTACTCCGGACAAAGACGCTCAAGATGGTTTACACCATATTTCTGGCACCAGAGCTTGCAAGGCATTTCGCACAGAACTTGCCGAAGCCACGAGAGGGCAGAAATGACGCGCATACTACAAAGCAACCTAAATAGGTGCGCTTTGGCACAAAACCTGCTGCGCCAACGCGTCTTTGGAGATAAAATCGACGTCTGTCTTATCTGCGAACAATATCTAAACATCGAAGGTAAAACATGGTTCGCTGATAAGTCCGGCACGGCAGCTATCTGGATAGTAAACTCGAAGAAGGTTACTGTCAACAACAACGGAAGCGGAGCAAGCAGGCTTCTTCTGGATAGAGACTCCCACGACCTACCTGATAAGCGTCTCCCTTTTACCCAACGAAAGAATTAGTGTGTTTCGCCAGAAGTTGGCAAATATAGAAGATACCGTCGGCAAACTCGAAGGCGAAGTCATCGTAGCTGGTAATTTCAACGCCAAATCAGCTGAATGAGGTGCTGACTTCTCTGACACTAGAGGAAACGAAGTAGCAGACTTCGCAGCAAGACTCGACCTCATAGTGCTGAACACTGGAACTACCACAACTTTTAGAAGACCGGGGTACAAAGAATCTATCCTAGACATTTCGCTGGCAACTCCGAGGATAGCCAACATGATTGAAGACTGGACTATATCCGAAGAATACAGTGGCAGTGATCCCCAGTATGCGACATTCAGAGTTAGACTGACACCTGTTCCGGCTCCACAACGAGTCCTTCAGAAGCGGAAGTGGAATGCCAGGAGGCTTGATCCAGAGGCACTGCGAGCTTCACTTGCACGGAGCTGGTCTATCCTTCAGAATAACTGGACTCCGGATACCTGCAGCGAGACGGAAAAGGCAGTGCTAAATACGATGAAGGAGATTGCTGCCGCATGTGACGCCTCTATGCCACAGCTGAAAAACCGGAGTTTCCACATGCCGGCGTACTGGTGGTCAACAGACAGCAGAACTTCGCAAAATATGCCATCAGCTACGTCGCAGCGCAACGACAGCCGCCAAACGCTCCCCAAGCCAGGACTTGTATTCAAAAGAGTACAAGCAGGCCAAAAAGACGCTAAATCGAGCCATCAAAGCAAGTAAAGCAAAGTTATGGAAAGAGATCTGTAATGATCTCGACAAGGACATCTGGGGTAAAGCCTACCAAATTGTCACCAAACGACTTGGAAAGGCTTCCCAGAAGCGCCGAAGTCTCCTGCCTTAATGGACATAATTGTAGCGGAGCTGTTCCCTAAACACCCGCCGCGGGAGAAAAGACATTACGGAAAAGATCGCAAATCAACACCTTTTACAACTAAGGAGCTGCAGGACGCGGCAAAGTCTCTCAAGACGGGAAAGTCACCTGGCCCTGATGGCATCCCGACGTTGGTGATCAGGACTGTAGCCCTGGAATACCCAGACATACTCCTGAACACATACAATGCATGCTTGGCAACCGGCACGTTTCCCGCAGTCTGGAAGCGGCAAAGATTGGTTCTCTTAGACAAAGGTAAATGAACCCCCGTAACACCTTCCTCGTTTAGACCACTCTGCATGCTGGACATTGCTGGAAAACTGCTCGAGAAGCTCATACAATGAAGACTTCGTAACGACATCGACCGTGTCAGAGGCTTTGCCACCAACCAACATGGCTTCCGAAAAGGTCACTCGACCGTCAGAGCGATCGAGAAAGTCATAAAGACAGCAAAACAAGCATGATCTGGTAGCTTCAAAATTGGGGAGATATTTTAGACGCTCTGGAGCACAAATTTAATGCGGAGCCAGAAAATCTGGCACTAGTCGACAACTACCTGGACGGAAGAAAGCTAATAACAGAAACGACGGAAGGCCTACAAGAATACGCCACAACGGCTGGTGTACCGCAAAGCTCAATAATGGGGCCCGATCTATGGAACGCGGACTATGACAAGCTACTTGAAATCCCGTTACCAAAACAAGTAGAGCTAACGGGCTTTGCAGACGAAGTTGTGGCCACTATAGTAGTAGACAGCGTAGAAGAGGCCGAACTACTCCGGGAAACCATTGACGCCGTCGAAAATTGGCTTGAGAAATATCACCTGAAACTCGCCAAGCAGGAAACCGAGATCGTCGTCTTGACTCGACAAAAGTGGTTCCCAAAACCTTTCGTCGTCGACATGGGTGGGACAACATTGACATCTACAAGGGCACTGCGTTATTTAAGAGTAGTGATTGACGAGAAGTTGTCTTTTCGAGAACACCTCTAAAACACTTGCGTGAAAACTAACAAGACAGTATCCATTCTGTCGAGAATCATGGCCAACACGGTGGGACCACAAACCAGAAAAGGGAGAGCGCTTCTAGAAGAAGTCTACTCGATATTACTCTACGGAGCCGAGATATGGGCGGATATCCTTAAACAGAAGACCTACCGGCGCAAGATAGCGGCAGTGCAACGACGAGGAGCGTTCAGAGTCACTTGTGCCTACCGCACGGTTTCAGAAGCAGCCGTATTGGTCATAGCAGGAGCCGCGCCAATCGACTTACTAGTATTCGAGAGGGCGAAAATCTACGACGCCAAAATAAATGGAGACAACTCTAAGGAGGCAAAAGTTAAGATAAAGACAGAAACGCTACATGAGTGGCAGGACCGATGGACAACCTGGGAAACAGGCAAATGGATGGCACGCTTGATTCCGAACATAAACGTCTAGCTTTCTCGGAAGCATGGAGAATCGGACTTCTTTCTGACCTAGCTATTGACGAGACATGGACAGTATAACGCCTATCTTTTCAAGATGGGTATGCACAGCACGCCAACGTGCAAATACTGCCCAGACAAAATTGACGATGCCGAACACACGTTCTTCAAGTGTGGTCGGTGGAAGGACTACAGAAGCAGCACCGAAGAAATTATAGGCACCAGGCTCTCTCCCTCGAGCATGGTGACCTATATGCTTAAAAAAGAAGAAAACTGGTCAGTTGTCGCAGCCTATGCGCAGCACTTTTTAAAAGAAAAAACCGCAGAAAGGTACCAGACACAGACTGGATTGAAGTAATGCTTACGTGGTTCCGATCCAGTCATCTCCGTACCATCCACGGTAAAGGAGAGAGGAGTTTTTTTTAGTGGGTGAAAATCCCATATTACCGACCATCATCTTTTAATGATAGCGGTGTCTTTGGAAAATTTTTTTCGCTTCTCTATATAAAAAAAAAAAAAAAAAAAAAAAAGACCATTCGGCAGCCGAAATGGAAGTAGATTTCATTTTATTCCTTATCAATCAAAATTAAAATTGAATTTTAAATATGATTTTTATTGTAATTATTACGATAAAAGTATTCTAATAAAAAAAATAAAATAAAAGTTTTAAGAAACGAATGCAATAGCGAATTTCATAATTAGCATAGCGCAATAGGATATAATTTTGGGACTACACATATGATATCGTACTCAAATTGAAGCCTATTTAGAGATCTTTCTGATGCAATTTAAAAAGATTCAATAAGTTATCCCATTCCAAAGTTATTCGAGTTAGAAAGTGAAGAAATATGAATTTTTATAATTTTGAAAATTTTTAAGTCCTGACATTTCTAAATAATTTTAAGACTACACATATGATATGGTACTCAAATTAAAGCTTATTTAAAGAGCTCTTAGATGTAATTAACAGAGATTCAATAAGTTATCCCATTCCAAAGTTATTCGAGTTAGAAACTGAAAATATATGAGTTTTTATAATTTTGAAAATTTTTAAATCCTGGCATTTCTAAATAATTTTAAGACTATACATAGGATATGGTACTCAAAGTAAAGCTTATCTGAAGCGTTTTCAGATGCAATTTACAGAGATTCGATAAGTTATCCCATTCCAAAGTTATTCGAGTTAGAAAGTGAAGAAATATGAATTTTTATAATTTGGGAAATTGTTAAATCCTGGCATTTCTAAATGACTTGACCGATTGTTCTCATCTTCGAACTTGACTTTGGTATCTATGGGTAGAATAAGTATGTTGAGTTTGGTAGAGATTCGTCGTAAATTGGCGACGCTATCGTCGTGACAAGCCGCATAATATCCGATATACATATAAACATATAAACATATATATATATATATATATATATATATATATATATATATATATATATATATATATATATATATATATATAATAGGGTGTATCAAGAAAAATAAAAAAAATTTTTATTTTTTTCAATGGTGTTGAAAAGTTGAAAGTACATCCAAAAACAAAAAGTCTGGTACCTATTAGAGCCCTTAATATTAATATTAAGGTTTGCCTCAATACATTTCTAATTTTCTTATATAAATAACACGGGAAAATATTTTTTTTTACTCTGATTTATGTTATCATCCATGATTTTAAATCTAATATATAAAATTCTCGTGTCACAATGTTCGTTCCCATACTCCTCCGAAACGTCTTGGCCGATTCTCATGAAATTTTTTATGCATATTCAGTAATCCTGAGAATCGGCTACTATCTATTTTTCTAACCTCTAAGTGATAAGGGGTGTTCACCCCAAAAAATTTTTTTTATTTTTTTGTAAAAATTTTTTTTTTTTTATTTTTTTATGTGGCATCAAGAAATACATACAACTCTAAATTTGCACTTTTTTATCACCAACCCTTGCTTTTTAATAGTAATTTTCATAATTTTATCATTTTCTATCCCGCTCGATAACATCAATTATTATCACTTGGTAAGTTATCCCCTCCATGTGTCTACCGGTGTCACTTCTCACCCTGTAAACAGCACGGAGTAAGGATGTTACCTCTACAGTTTTCGGCTATTATTAGTGTTTATGCTTCAAGCGTAGTAGTTAAACATTTTTACTATCTCAGTGTAACTCTCATATCAAATATATTCTCGAGTAACTTTATTATTTATTTATTAATAGCTAATATCATTGAATATAATTAATTATTAATAACTAATAAAATTATTAATTTTGAGTGTAAATCGCACGATCAGTTGATTAAGTGACTTACATAACCTCTAAAATACTCAACACGTGTCACGAGTTCCCGCAAACAACGGCTATTGAGTTGTAAGTATAAATTATTTTTTACGTTTATTATAAAATCAAAAATTATTCTTTCTTATTAATAACGAAAATATTGTTGGGAATGGTGAAAAACGAATTCGGTGAAAGTTAGATTTTTATTACAATTGGGAAATTTTTTTTTGTGTTTACTTATAAGAGCTCTAACTTCGACAGAATTTTTTTTTCACTATTTCTAACAATATGTATTTTCGATATAATTAAGAAACATAAAATTTTTCGCTTTCGTGAAACTATCTAATTTTTACATGTATATTTAATGTAATCAAAGATAAAATAAATGATAAATATGATAATTAAATAATTCAATCAGTTCTATTCATGTGTGTTTTGTATTGTACAGTGAACAATGCCAACAAAACGCAAAGGGGCCAATTTGAGCCGTGATACAAGTAAATCTAGAAGCATTTGAAATAGAAGAGCCCAAAGAACCGAAGAACAAGTTCAGGAAGAAAATACTGGAGCGCGTGTGAGAATGGCGCAATTGCGTCAAGAACAATCAGACGATACACGAGCTGAACGCAATGAAGTCATGAGATTAGAACAACGACAATCACACCGTCTTACTGTCAATAGACGCAGAGCGAATGACCAACAACGCCAACAGGCACGTCGAGCATTTGTAGCTACATAATTTCTGCGTCTAGCATTCCAGTATGAGCCCGATATTGAATATTATGCTCATTCAAAAGTAGTAATTGGTGCTATGGACAAAGAATGCCCGTATTGTCATGCTTTGAAATTCAAAAATGAACCAGCCGAGATGTGTTGTGCGTCAGGGAAGGTACAACTAGCTGTAATTGAAACACCACCGGAACCATTGAACGGTTTGCTTATCGGCACAGATCCAGATTCTAACGTGTTCCTGAAGTCCATTCGAACATTCAACTCATGCTTTCAAATGACATCGTTCGGAGCAACAGAAATAGTTCAAAATACTAATGCAAATGGTCAACAATACAATTCTACATTTAAAATCAGAGGCCAAGTTCATCATAAAATAGACTCATTGCTGCCAATGCCAAACGAACCACATAAATTGTTACAAATCTACTTTATGGGCGGCGAGGACTCCGGAAGCGCACTAGCCAATCGGGTGGATGCACGTTGTGGCTACAATAACCTTGATTCATTCTTTGCTAGACGCATCGTCAGCGAGCTGGATGCTCTATTGAATGAACATAATGAATTGTTGAAAATATTCAAATCTCACATGCATAAATTAGAAAGCGATAATCACGCTATTGTTATTAATCCTGATAAAACACCAGCTGGAGAACACATTCGTAGATTCAATGCACCTGTTGCTGACGACGTTGCTGGAATCATGGTTGGCGATCGTACAGGTGCACGAGAAATTGTGATTCGTAGGAGAAATAATAATCTTCAGTTCGTTGCTGATACACACCGTTCATATGACGCTCTCCAATATCCGCTAATCTTCTGGAAGGGACAAGACGGATACAGCATAAATATTAAACAACGAGATCCCGTATCAGGTACTTCATTTATTATGAATTTGATTATTAAACTTTTAACAAAACAATTAAATTATTAAACGCAATTAACTTAAATTAATATTTATGAATATATTTTTACAGGAGCCGAAACAAACAGGAACGTTAGCTTGAAGGATTATTATGCGTATATATTGATGATTAGACGCGGGCTGTATAACGTCATTCTACGATTTCGAGAGCTTTGTCAACAATTCATGGTCAACATGTACGCGAAGATAGAAGGCGAACGACTACAATACTTACGATATAATCAACTCAAGCTACGTGTGAAAGAGTACATTCACTTGCGAGACGCTATTGTCAACAACGCCGACGCCGCCGAAATTGGTAACTCTGTCATTCTACCATCATCGTACGTAGGCAGTCTACGTCATATGCAAGAGTATATACAGGATGCTCTTACTTTTGTGCGCGAATATGGGCGACCGTGTTTATTTATCACGTTCACATGTAATCCAAAATGGCCAGAGATTACATCTTTGCTGTTGCTTGGCCAAAATGCAATACATCGTCATGACATTACAGCACGTGTGTTTAGACAAAAGTTGAAGTTATTAATAAATTTTATTACTAAATCACATGTATTCGGTCCCACACGTTGATGGCTGTATTCGGTTGAGTGGCAAAAGCGAGGATTACCTCATGCCCACATTTTGGTTTAATTAATCGACAAAATCCGACCTGAAGAAATAGATAATATAATTTCTGCAGAAATTCCCGATCCGTCTACTGATCAATTACTGTTTGATATTGTTACAGCAAACATGATTCATGGCCCATGCGGTACTTTTAATCGTTCATCGCCTTGCATGTCAGATGGAAAATGTACAAAAAATTTCCCTAAAGATTTCACTAACGATACAATCACAAATGTCGACGGATATCCAATATATCGTCGAAGGAATCCAGATAATGGCGGACAATCATTTATTGAAAACATCAGCCACACAGACATTGATATTGACAATCGTTGGGTCGTGCCATATTCGCCCATGCTGAGCAAAACATACAATGCTCAAATTAATGTTGAGTTCTGCAGTTCTGTGAAGAGCATCAAATACATTTGCAAGTATGTCTATAAAGGCAGTGACATGGCGGTGTTTAGAGAGGAAAATACCAATGTGAATGCTCCTCCAGTAAATAAAAACGATGAAATAACGCTCTACCGAATAGGTCGGTACATCAGCTCCAATGAAGCTGTTTGGCGTATCTTTGGTTTTCCAATTCATGAACGGGATCCAGCAGTTGTTCAGTTAGCTGTTCATCTTGAAAATGGTCAGCGAGTCTATTTCACGAACGAGACAGCGATTGATCGTGCTATAAATCCACCAAAAACTACACTCAGTGAATTTTTTGAATTGTGTAATGGTGTGGATGATTTTGGTGCCTTTGCACGTACTTTACTCTATTCACAAGTACCACGCTATTTCACATGGGCTCAAACAAAACAATGGATACCCCGCAAGTAAGGCTCACCAGTTGATGCATGCCCCAATTTATTCATATCAAACGCATTGGGGCGAGTATTTACAGTGAATCCAAGACAGACTGAGTGCTTTTATCTTCGACTATTGTTGGTTAATGTTACTGGCCCATTGTCATTTCAAGATATACGTAAAGTGAATGGGCAACAGTATACAACGTATAAAGATACATGCCTTGCACTCGGCTTGATAGAAGATGACAATCAGTGGGAATGTATGCTTGCTGAAGCAGCATTGAACTGTACAGCAATACAAATTCGTCTACTATTCGCTATAGTGTTTACTACATGTTTTCCAGCCCGAGCAGAGATATTGTGGGATAATCACAAAGATTCAATGACTGATGATATATTGCATCAACACTAGATTTGCCAGGCATGCCCCTACATAACTTACAATTGAAGGTTGGATCTCCATTTATTTTGCTTCGTAATTTGAACCCGCCACGGCTATGCAACGGTACGCGATTAGTCATTAAAAAATTAATGAAAAACATTATCGAAGGCACCATTTTAAATGGCAAGTTTCGAGGTGAAAATATATTGATACCACGAATACCTATTATACCCACATATGTGTCAATTCAATTTAAGCGTATTCAATTTCCGATTAGATTGGCATTTGCAATGACTATTAATAAATCCCAAGGCCAAACAATGTCTGTTTGTGGCTTAGATTTGAGAACACCATGTTTTTCACACGGACAATTATACGTTGCATGCTCTCGAGTGGGTAAACCATCAAGTTTGTTTGTATTAGCTAAAGACGGGCTAACAAAAAATATTGTTCATGCTGCAGCATTAAGAGATTAATATTATGTAATTAATTAGTTATATAAATAATTATTACTTTTGATGAATTAAAACAATAATGTTTGGTGTTTTGTTATTTTTAAACAACATTCCCTCATCGTTCACAGCGATCCAGGCAAAACATGGCAAAACAACGTTTGCCGGGTCAGCTAGTGTAATAATAAAATTATCAGGAACTTGGACAAGAAAAATAACTCAGTGTTAGATTTTTAAATAGGTTGCAACGTTTCGTTGTATTTCACAACTTCATCAGGCAAACTGTACAAAAGAAAACACATTGTTATTAACAATATGACAAGGATAACAAAAAGATAAATTAAAAACATTAAAAATCTTACATTTAAGGTTAACACTGTTGTATATCAAAATAAACTCCGAAAAATTTTCATCGTTTTACAATATATAAATAAATTCAAACAAGTGGTAACCATATTATTAAGAAACTTAGTCAATCTCCATTCCATTTAAACAAATTAGTCAACAATAATCAGTTATAAAATTACAATAATTACATACAAGACAGACAGCAACAGACTGAGCGTAAACAACTATAATGGTAAAAACAGTTGTACTTCTCAAATCTACTAAGCCGACTCCCAATTTTAAAATGATTGTAATTTAAAAAATAATCATCAATACAAAAAACTTTATCTCATAAATAAATAAAAATTATCTCAAAGTAATCCCTACAAAAAATTCTTGCTATTTCATTTTTCAAAAATCTCCTTTCAAAGAAATTTTTTCACAAAAAATATTTTTTTTTTTTTTAAATAATTTTCACAAAAAATTTTTTAAACAACACCATTATGAAAAAACCCTTTAGAAAAGAGAAAATTAAAAAAAAACATCAATTCACAAAACAATTATTGCATGAATTTTTTTTTAGCAACTGATATGATATCACTGTATGATGAACTTAATCCCTGGGTGTCAGATCTAAAATTGACACAACCAAACACTTTGATGAAAAACATCTCACTGATGTTACGTTTCAGAAAATGAAATTCATAGTCTAAAATCTGAGCGGCGTCAAACTGAAAATCATGTCCGCTCTCAAAATGATGATCCGCTAATGCCGTCATGTTACTCTTGTTAATGTTGACAGGTCTGCAGTCGTTGATGTGTTGATTAATCCGCTTCTTTAGTTTCTGTTTCGTTTGTCGGATATATGATTTACCACAAGTGCAAGGGATCCGATATACCAAGCATGATCTATCCCACTTATCAACTGGATCCTTTAGATGACTGTAGAGATCCTTGATTTTACACAAATCTTAAAAGACTAATTTACAATTTGTCTGCCTGAACAAGCATCCAATCCTGGGTGACAAACCTTTAATATAGGGAAACTTACAGAATGACCAACCTCTCAAGCCAGCATCAATCCTTAAATTACTACTAATTCTATCACTAGTAATTTTCTCACACTTACTGAGAAGCCCGATGAGCCTATGGTTACAAACATTACAAAAATTACACAGTTACTTTCGGTGGTATTTTCAAGAAGTAAAGAGAAAAAATTTACGTAAATTTGAGAACTTGGTAAGTCATATGGTGGACAACAACACAACAGTTGACGACAAGAGAATTTACAACTTTACTAATGTGGTGTTACCAGAGGCTGTGAGTAGGATATTGACGTTAGATGGTAATTTTGGCTTCAGTCCACCTAACAAAAAACCACCTATTGTTAAGTTGATTAAAGATTTAGAAGGCTGTTTATGTAAAGTGAAAGCAGATGATCTCAACAATGAAGATCTCACTGAAATGAAACATAATTTAAGAGCAAGAGGAGTTAATATAATTACTAATTATTTGAGGTATCAGCACAGAATTAAAGAGAGTAAACGAGTACTTAGTAGTAAAGACATTAAGATTACCAAGGAATTTTTCACTGATCATGATGACTTGCAAGTAACCAGATCTGACAAAGGCAACTCTACAGTAGTGATGGGGAAATGTGAGCATCTAGAAGAAATGAACAAGTTTGTCACTGATCCAGAAACTTATACCATAAGCCGAGTGGATCCTACATCTAGACTACAAACAGCAGCGAATGCGTTGGTTAAACAACTGCAAGATAAGGAGATAATCGATGAGATCACGGGGAAGCATATGCGCACGTATAATGCTTTACCTCCTAGATTATATGGGTTAAGGAAAACGCACAAAGTTGGCTGTAAGTTGAGGTCGGTTGTCAGTAATATTGGCTCACCAGGTTATGAAATATCGAAGTTTGTGCATAAAATCTTGTCTCCATATGTTCTGAGTTTTGAATACAATATGAAAGACTCTTTTCAATTTGTTGAGAGAATTAAGTCTGTGACGGTGAAGGATGATTACTTACTCATTTCTTTAGATGTAGTTTCATTATTCACTAATGTTAAACAAGACCTAGTAACTAACATCATTGGTTCTCAAATTTGTTATGAAAATTAATTTTTAGACATTTTTTAGACGATTTTGCAAGTTTTTAACCACAAAATTTTTGAGTAGGCTCTTTTTAAATCGACTTTGAAATTGTTGAGAAATTATTATCCGACAATTTCAAGGCTCTTTTAAGACGCTCCGTTTTAATGTTCCGTGACTCTGTCGCTGAGAGCTCATCTTAAAAAAGTCTTTAAAATTTTTTTTGACAATTTTAAGATGATTTCATAGCAACAGAGCTCCGGAAAATTATTATGGAGCGGCTTTGAATAATGTTAAAAGGATTTTAAAATTATCTTTAAAAAATCTTAATAAAATTTTCAAAGACTAATTTAAGATGAGCTCACAGCGAAAGAGCTCTGGAACATTAAAACGGAGCGTTTCAAAAAAGGCAAAATTATCGGATAATTCTTCTACAATTTCAAATTCAATTTGAAAAGAGCTTATTCAAAAATGTTGTGGTTAAAAACTTGCAAAATCGTCTAAAAAATGTCTAAAAATTAATTTTCATAACAAATTTGAGAACCAAATTTGAAAAATCTGATCTCGGAATTGGGTTTCGGTGTCTGAAAAGAGTCTAAAAACAGTCTTGGTTTTTGTCACGTTTAAGATCTTAAGAAAACGACATTTTTGAGACTTTTTTAATACGATTTATTTTTACACGGGGACTCAAAAATCATTTATTTGATATTTTTAACCTTTATATTTATGTATTTGTGTTTTTTGTGAGTTACGTATGTAGTAAGTAATAAAAAAAAATGTTTCAAGTCTCAGTTGATCTGAGGAACTTTGACCTTAGGAAGTTTTTTGTAGAGCGTGAAATTTCCTATAAGTCGTTTTTCTGGGATGTTGCATTAGCAAGCCATTCCGAAGTAATTAAAATTCGAAAATAAAAAAAAATATTTTCCCGTGTTATTTAAATAGGAAAATTAGAAATGTATTGAGGCAAACCTTAATATTAATACTAAGGGCTCTAATAGGTACCAGAATTTTTGTTTTTGGATGTACTTTCAAGTTTTCAACACCATTGAAAAAAAAAAAGTTTTATTTTTTTTTTGATACACCCTAATACATACGTACATACATACATACATACATACATACATATATAAACTTTTGAACCATATGCATTTTCCGACTCAGCTCGATGAGTATAGTCGAAATATAGCAAAATTATACCAAGTTATCCAAATATCCTTAATTATGCGAATTTTTGTCTTTTTTTCAGTCAAAGTTTTCTATTCAAAAAAAATTTTTTCTTCAAAAGCCATTCACAGTTTCTTATAGAGAATATTGTGTAGTTTTCAATACCCTCTTTCGATTTCCTTTACGATCATTAATCCCAGAGTTACCCTGTAAACACGTTTACGTCAATGTGACGTCAAAATGACTGCGGACACAGAGAACTTTCACAGAGTGAAATTTTTTCAGAGTTAACGATGTATCCGTGTCACTTGAATATTTTTTAATACTTATTGATTTCTCAAGACTCGATTTTTTTTTTATTTAATTTTTTCCGAAAATTTAGTATTTTTCATTTGGATTTTTCTTCTTCAAAATTTCAATTTACAAAATTTAGATTTTTTTTTAATTTCAACTCTTTTAAGTATACCATTTTTTTAATCTATATTTCTTTTTAATTTCAATTTTTTTCGAAATTTGAATTTCTTTAATTTATTATACTAACAACATTATGAAACTTGATGTACAGTAAAAAAATTTTGCGTCATTGTGTCAAAAAATTTTGTGTTAAATATTTAACATTTTTTTATGTTGATTTAACACAATATATGTTAAATTTACACTTAAAAAAGTTAAATATTTAACACAAAAATTTTCAACACTAAAGTTTTTGACGCAATGACGCAAAATTTTTTACTGTGTAAAATACTATTAGTCTCGTTAATAACAATCATGGAACTGTTTGAATTATTTCAAATACAATGTTTCATAAGTAGCAGCACTAATGTCAGAAAATTATTTTTCAAGTAATAGTGCAATATTTAAATGACTGACATTTAATTTCTTGACGCGAAATCATAAGAAATTATATGTTTACTCGCTTGACGGTTTAAAAATTTAGAGTTCATGCCACATAAATTGAACTCGGTATTTTGTTATCAGTTTCACACCAAGTCATTTATACTGAATGAAGTCGAAAATATTTTTACAATGGATAAAAGTACCTAAATTCATGGAAAAAATATAAGTGAGAAACATATGCACCGAAAAAAAAAGTATTTCTTGCACCAAGAAAATTTTGACGGAGGCCGAAGTTATATTGGAGCAAGAAGTGTTTTAGTGTCAAGAAATTTTGACTTCATTCACGAAATTTTCAGTCATCTCTAATATATTCTTGGTCCAAAGAAATTTACCTTTGAGTCAAGATTTTTTTTCTGCAGTGTATGGAAACATACAAGCAAAGATATAAAAAATTTATATCCCACATGTATTTAATTTGTATGTTTTTTTCTTGAAAACGTAAATGAAAGATATTTTGTATGTTATTTGCTGATATGTTAGATATATTCATTAATATTATAAATTATAAATTTTTGTTATTAAGAACGGACTTAAATTTACAAGGTACCAGCTTAAATCAGCTGTTTACCTCTTCCTGATTCTTACTAAATTTTAAACCAATTTTCACTAATATTTAGCGATTAATTGTAGACATCTTGTTAAAGAAGTTCTATATTTGATAAATTTTGATCAATCGATAATATTAAAAAAATACATCCCCCAAATTTTATCAATATTATGGAAAATAATCGTTTGTCACTGATTTAGAAAATGACTTTCAAATTACGTCAGTATTATGTACAATTGTGACAAATTATTGATGTTAAATAATGACTCTCAGATGGTATCGGTATTACGTAAGACCGTGACTTGTCACTGATGTAAACACATGATATTAATCTTACGTCAAGATTACGTACAACCGTGACTTGTCACTGATGTAAACGCATGATGTTAAACTTACGTCAAGATTACGTACAGCCGTGACTTGTCACTGATGTAAACGCATGATGTTAAACTTACGTCAAGATTACGTACAACCGTAACTTGTCACTGATGTAAATGCATAATGTTAAACTTACGTCGTTATGACATACAATGATGGCATTAATGTTACGTAATATTGTAGTTTATATATTATGTCAGTTGTACGTAATATCTAAGTCATTTCCGTTACATCATAGAGAAGTAATAAACTTACATCAGTATGATGTCAAAAATATATCATATATTTTTACATCATAATTAGATCACAAGACAGGTCAATTTTACGTCATATTTACGTAAAATATTGTGACATTCCTATGACTTATGAATGACGTCATATTGAAGTCATGTGTTCACTGGGTATTGATTATCAAAGTCAAAAAGAACTTTTTTACTTTGATTGACGATAACTCCACGGCAAATCATCGTACAGGCTTTTTGATTGCGTTATATTAAAGGGCATCAATTTTCTAAAAGAGCTTATGAAGAAAACAAAGAAAAAAAATTTTTTGAAGCCCGTAGATTTTTTTTAGATGAGAAAAAATTTGGGAAATTTTTTTTTTTAGTAATTTTCTTAGGATTACTCCAAACCCAAACATGGTAAAAAATTAGATGTGTCTATTAACACGCAAAAAAATCCTGATAAATCCACGCAGCGTGAATATAAGGGCCTTTGCATTCACGCAGCGTGAATTTAAGGCCCTTACATTCACGCGGGGTGGATTTATCAGGACTTTTTTACGTATGAATAGACATATCCTAAAAAATTTTCATGGTCCTATCTGAAAACTAGACACTGAGAGCTACAATTTGCTTTTTTTTTGCTGTACGATCATTTTCCTCGGAGTTACAGCTCGTTGAAAATCATCCAAATTTGGAATTTTTTTTATATCCCTTAATTTTTGTGACTAGCGTATTAATGAAATGAAAAATTGAAAGTTGTTACGCAGCACCTCTTTATATTACAAGATATAACTTTCGCAGTATTTTTTTCGTTATTTCAATCGATAGCTTTGATATATTTGAGGAAAAAAGCAGTTGATTTTTTTTTAACTAATCTGTTGTACAGTCTTATGTCGCATGAATTACATTATCTTGGATAAAAATCGTTAATATGTTAGAAAATCGGTAATTAAAAAATATATTCGTGATAGATTGTAGTATGGATTAATATGTGTATATGCATGATTCTTCATTTCAAAGTTTATTTGAAATTTTGATTTTCCGTTACATTTTCTTAAAATTCGCAACGAAAAATTGAATTTATACTTTTATTATTATTATAATTAACATCGCTATTCTCATAATTCTAAAAATTTTAATTGATATCTTCGACGTTAAATTCTTTTTTGATTTAGCTTAGAAAATTCTTTTACACATTATAAATTTATAAAAACTACAAATTTTTATCGCATGCTGCGCGCGCGTACGTCTTTTTTTTATCCAATCAAGAGTTGGGGACTATATTTTTAATATTCTGATGGTTATCCGGTACGTTAACCGAGTTGTCTAAGACATATGTTTTGGGTTGCCTGAACAATGAATCGGTCAAATGTGAGTTCGAACCCTGGCAGAGACTGTTCTTCCAGAAATTTTCGAGACTCGCTCTCTAAGTAGACGGTACCTTGACCGGATTTTCTGCGATTCTCTCAGTATATAGTGGAAGAATCTACAAATTTTTTCACTGAATAGCGGTCTCTGTACTAGAGTAGGACATAGACAAGTGCAAATATACAGTAAAAATTAAGAGTAAGTCGACCGTAGACGTAAGAAAAAATATTCCAGGTTGAGAAGCTCAGTCTTTGAAAGACTGCTGTACGAAGAATGCCTATCTATCAACCTGGAATCCTGCCGAATTCATCACAAGATCAGAGATCTAGAAAACGGGAAAAGAAATAATTAATACATAAATACTTTGATGATAACTTAACTTCACAATGCATTATCAATTTTAAGTAGCAAGATGATCTGAAATAACTCACGAAAGGATTCTGGTTTTGTTAAGTTCATTCATTGGTCAAGTGACAAAAAATGTAAAATAGCTATGCAGAGGTATGGTGCGGTAACAATATTATCTTGTTTTAACGTTTCATTTATTTTTTATCCAACGTATATTACATAAATGGCAAAACTAGATGGAATAAGGACGAATTGCGTCAGAATTTTAGATTATAAGTGATCTTCGAGCTTTAAATTTTTCAACTTAAATCAGAGACAAACTTAATATTAAAAATAAACAGTATATGTAATATCAAATCGCTATGATTTAATTTTCATTTTGATCCACGTGATTGAAATCATTGTTTTTCCAGAAGACAACTATATAAATACTTTCACAAATTTGAAGGTTTTTCATTTAATTCTTTCTTCGCTTAATATTTTTTAAGCCCATTTGTTGTGGTTTGGTCAAAAACGTTAGGTGAGGACTCAACATAAATCTTTTGAAGAGTTATAAAAATTTTAAATTACAACTTTTGTGATTAACTTTTTCATTATGTCATTTGGTCAATGATAAAATCTGTAGGCTAAAATTATTTTTTTTCAAAATATTCCAAAAATATCTATAAAGTTTTTAAGCAAAGTTCTTGATTCAAAACAGCGTATAAATTTGTCTATTTCACCGACCTAGAACACTGAATCCGTATATTTATTGAGGAAGAAATTATAACGATGCACAAATAAATCAGAAAAAAATTTGTTTTCAATAACTAATTTAAATGTCTGAATGTATAACACACATAAAATTTATTTTTTTGTAAATAACTATAGTAAGGTTTTGATAAAAGATGTTGAATTCTTAAATGGTGCGATGACAACTTGAAATAGTTTAAATAGCCTTCAATAATTTTCTACTTTTAATACTAATCGCAGAACTCGAAAAGCAGTATACCATAACTAATAATAGCAACAAATTGTAGTCAAGAAGCCACAGCGATTATAAAGAAAAAAAAATGTAACATTACAATTCAGAAAATCATGCATATGGGGCATTCCATGCCAAATCACCGAGGTTTCGCCCCGACCCGCTTCGATTTCGCTGAAAATTTTTTATCATTTTCTACCCTACCAAAGACATTTTTCTGAATTTTTTTAGATTTTTCTACCCAACCCAAAAAAAGTTACGAATTTTTGAAAAAAAAAACGCTCTTTTTTTTTCAAATTGCTATAACTTTGACACAAATTGACCTTTCGGCACATGTTTTTTTTTTTTAATTTTTGTTTTTAGATTTAGTTTTCAGAAAAAAATACAAAAAATTTTTCGGAAGTCACGATACATGAAATATTTCAGTTTTGTCAATAAAACCGTCATTTTTTCGAAGTCTGTAACTTTCGATTCTCAATTTTTTTGTCTCAAAAAAAACTTCAACTAAGACAGTATTTAACCCCGCTATTCCCATTCTGTGCCGACTTTCCATTCTATTTTTTTTTTTCGATTGAAAATAAAAAAATATCTAAATGTGGCTTATTTTTTTTGACTTTGCGCTGAAGTTTTTTTGGATTGTTTTTAAAGCTTAGAAGCTGAATCAAATTGGACGAATACAACTATAAATTGTTTGAGTACTATCGTATGTCAATAACCATCAGCTGAATGTTTTTTTAACAATTGTTCTTCTTGTCCAGGCGTCGAAAATGTGAAACAACATCTCTTAACTCTGATGGAAAATAATGAAATTAATGAAGTTAATCATAAGCAATGGGTCTCTACTCCACGAGTAACCCTCGAAACGACAATCAAGAACGTGAATGATATTGTTGATGATTTTGGTGAAAAATTGAAGGCTCTTTTAACACACAATTTTATTGCCAAAGAGCCAGCAGCATACTTGAGACAACTGAAAGAATGCTTAAAAGAAGACGAATTCATAGTCATAGTTGAATTTACAGAAAACTATTCGTTCGTTGTTCAAGATGCTGCGCCAGGATTTCACTGGAATAACGACCAAGCGACGGTTTATACTGTAGTTATTTATTATAAAAAAAAATAATGAACTTACTTATCGGAGTATGGCAACCAATACCTGTGACACAAAAAATTCATCAAATTACACCATTATTAAATTCTGTGGTAAAAGTTAAGTCTTTTTCTTCGTCGGATGAATCGACACAACATTTTACGGTTAAGAATTCAAGAAAACGATCGCTAAACCGAGGAAAATAATTAAAATAGTTAGATTTTTAACGATGTAAAAACAATACTTTAATAAAAAATTTAATCCTTGCTCCTAATACACTTTACGGTTGTTTTTATCCAATTTTATTTAACTTCTGAGCTTTTAAAAACAATCCAAAAAAACTTTAGCGCAAAGTCAAAAAAAATAAGCCACATTTATATATTTTTTTTATTTTCAATGGAAAAAAAAAAATAGAATGGAAAGTCGGCACAGAATGGGAATAGCGGGGTTAAAATACTGTCTTAGTTGAAGTTTTTTTTGAGACAAAAAAATTGAGAATCGAAAGTTACAGACTTCGAAAAAATGACGGTTTTATTGACAAAACTGAAATATTTCATATATCGTGACTTCCGAAAAATTTTTTGTATTTTTTTCTGAAAACTACATCTAAAAACAAAAATTAAAAAAAAAAAAAACAAGTGCCGAAAGGTCAATTTGTGTCAAAGTTATAGCAATTTGAAAAAAAAAAAAGAGCGTTTTTTTTTCAAAAATTCGTAACTTTTTTTGGGTTGGGGAAAAAATCTGAAAAAATTCAGAAAAATGTCTTTGGTAGGGTAGAAAATGATAAAAAATTTTCAGCGAAATCGAAGCGGGTCGGGCCGAAACCTCGGTGATTTGGCATGGAATGCCCCATATATACTACTTTAGGCGCAGAAATTAAGAAATATATTGAGAAGTTCGATATTAATTTCTCGTCGACTTCCAAAAAGCTGTAATTTGAATGTTAATAACAATAGTAAATAAAATAGATAGTAAAAAAATCGCAGCTCAAAAATTTAACTTTTGAATCTTTATTATAGTATTATTTAACGTAAGCTGTTTCTAAGTAATCATGGGAAAATTATCAGAAAAAACGTTTTTTTAAGTCATTAGTTATCTTTTGAGTAATTTCTTTAAATCAATTAATTGGAAAGCACTGAGATTAATTCAAACCCTTTTTTTTTAAGCTATACATGTGGATTTGTCACTGCACACCAAGGGAGAAAAATAGTTTTCTGAACTAGGAAAACCTCACTAAAAAACATCACCACTATTTAATTGTAGTTTTCGTTATAATTCGTAAATTCCACTACTTATTAGACTAATTTTCACTATAGTTAAATATGGCGATAATAGTAAGCTCTTGTAGAAAAATATTTCTCTGAAAAAACTGACAATTGTTTTGCATAAGTACAAATAATATAATAATATAATAAAAATAATATAATAGTTCTTAAATTTTTAACTTTCCGCGAAGAAAATTGAGAATTTTTGGAAATTTTAGATGACCATCTCCAATGGAGATCTCTGCATAGGAAATTCCACGTGAATAACAAAAAAACTGATGGAATTCGTGAATTTTTACGCCAGTTATCGTGTTTTAAACGGAAAATTGAGTTGATTGACACGAATTTTCTTTTAACTATTTTGATATTTTCTTCTGGTTCTATTATTTTAAATTGATTTTTACCAGTGACAGAATTAATCTCCATTAAATTATATATCGAATGGTGCGCAAATTAATTAGACTACGTAGATTATCAATCGTGTAATTAATTAAATAGTTGCGAAATCGACGCAAAACAAATTTTTCGATCGTGAAGCACTCTATGATGATTCGCATCATGAGTTGTGCAATTATCTCACTTACCGATAAATGATTACGTCGTGCCATCTGTCTCACGATTACCGTGAATTTCATGGTAATTTACCCAGTTAGCACAAATGAAATCAAGTTGACGTAAACCTACGGCCGGAATTGTTCGTAAAGTTTACGCTAACAGTAAGGCAACAGTTGCACTTATAACTAGTTTACGTCAAGTTAACGTCAACTTCCCGCTATCTTCGCGTCAACTTTGAGCGAACCTTTCGGTCCATTCCGGCGGAAAGTTTACACTAAGTTGATGCGTAAGTTAAATTCAAGTTCTGTGAAACTGTTGCAAAAGTTGACACGAAGTTTACGTAAACTTGACGTAAACCATTGAACATCAATTAGTTGATTGTCAACTCGTGCTAACTAGGTTTTCAAGAAAATTTCTTTTAGTGTAAAACAAAGTAAGAATTTGAGAACTATTATTCGTACTTATAAAGAATTATTCTCAATTTGTCTAAAGAAATATTTTCACATGGGACTATTACTGATTATAGTTTCTAGCTAAACTTATCATTAACCGAAAAATTTAGGAAAGAGGGAGAAGAGAGGATAAAAGGAAAGAGGGGACCACTAAGTGGAAATTTTTCAGTAACCGAAAAATTTTTCGAAGTTTAGTTATAAGAAGTAATTTCTTATAGTTAACATCATGACGACCGAATTATAATCAAAATATAGTTCATGTTATGAGTTGTTGGTAATAACGTTATCTAATTTGTAGTTTTAGAAACTATGGAAATTAGTAGAAAGAACTATGTTTTTACACTCGTGATGTTTTAGTTCAGGTAATTATGTACTTTTCTCTCAGTATGTTATTACCATTCAAGCAAAAAACGTTTTTGAAACTGAGTAGGGGCAGTTTAGCCGTAGAAAGAAGTAGGTAAACTAGATAGGAGATGACAAATAGAAAAAATTTTTAGCTCGGTAATTAAGAAAAAGTTTACGGTATACACTAGCGTGTGCCAAAAAACGACATTTTTTTTTCTTCGCTCTCACCCCAGATATATATGAAAATGTCCCAACAAACCTCCTGTTAAAAGTGAAGCTCGAAATTCCAACTCTAAGAGGTTCTCCATCGAATTTTAAGTTTTTCCGGTTAAATAAAATCAAAAAATGATTTTTAATTTTCCGCTAAGAAAATTGAAAATTTTCAAAAATCGGGAAGTTATTAGTTTTACCCTGTTTTTCGAAAATCGAGTTTTCATCAGATCTCGACGTTTCGAGGTCCTAGGAAGCTTTCCTGACTATTCCCGCGATAGTGTCTGTATGTCTGTATGTACGTATGTATGTATGTATGTACAATCGCGTGCATTAATTCGGGTAGGTTTCTATGTTTACAGTTTTTTCGCCACTTCTAAATTTGGCGGTTTCTAAACTCTAATCTTTGAAATCTGTAAATTCAGCCGTTTGTAAATTTAGCGAAACGTAAAAAACGATATCACTAAAATGAGAAAAGTATAAATAATTTCAAAAATAATCTATGCCTATGATAAAATATGACGAAAGAAATAACGTTCGTGCAAAAAAAAAAAAGAAAATTCCTAAATAATGCCGTTTGAAAAATGAGCGAGTTAAAAACTTGGAATTATTAAAATATCACTAGCTTTAAAATAGTCGAATTAAAAACAAAGAACTATTAAAATTATCTCAAATTAAAATGTAAACAGTTGAAAAAAAGAAATATTTAAAAAAATGAAATTAAAAAATTGGAGAATAATAAATTTAACCGATTAAAAACCTCGCCACATGAATTTAGCCGATTCTAAACTTGAAAATTAATAAAATTAGCCGATTCTAAACTTGGAAGTTAATAAAATTAGCCGATTATAAACTTGGAAATTAATAAAGTTAGCCGTTTGTAAACCTCAGGATTCTTAAAACTAGCCGTTTCTAAACCTTGCGATCATAGAAATAATGAATTATAAACCTCATTATTTATGAAATAAGCTTATTATTATTATAATTATTATTATTATTATTATTATTATTGTTATTATTAAAAATTAAACAGGCGTTAAAAACTAAACTTTTCATCTACAGCTCCAACAGAATTAAATTTTGGCGAAATTATTACTTGTTGTCATCTTAAACCCAGCTGAGAATGGATTTTACGAAATTTCATCCACAGAGATAAGGTCGGGGGTATTAAAAATCCAAAAAAATCAAAACTTTTATTCAATAGCTCCTATCGGATTGAAATTTGGCGAAATTATTACTTTTATCATCTTGAACCCAACTGAGAATGGATTTTACGAAATTCCATCCCCAGAGTATGGTGCGCGTGCGTTGAAAATTCAAAAAAATTTTAGCTTTTAATCTATATGCAAACTGTATAAAATGAAAATGTGAAAATGCAAACTGTGAAAAAATTATTTTTTAAGAAAATGAATGAATAAATCTTTTTTAGTATTAAATTTAGTATAAAAAGTTCTATTGAGTTGAATTTCTATCTTCAATATTTGATTTGTTGTATAGCTTCAAGTTTAAATTTACGGTGTTTGCACTTTCTAGCTAAACTGTAAGAGTTAGAGAAAATTTTCGAATGACAAATTCGTAGAACGTTTAACATCGTATAAAAAAGTAATTGTCAACTTTTTCATATCATCAATAGCAACAAAGTAACATGCTCATGAATGTTTATTTTTTCCAATTTTTGCTTTTACGAACTGAAATATGCTTAATTAAAGAGAAAAGTTGATGCAAATTTGTTAACACATCGAATTTGCAACAAAATTGGATCGGTAAGGTATTTTGTTATTATTATTATTTTATTTATTCAAAGTTGTTTTCTTACAACAAGGTCATTAACGACTACTATATATGAAAATAGTATATTACGCATCTATGGAGGAAAGTAGGACATTCCGACCCACGCAATATTGTCACCCGAACCGAAAGCGAGGGTGACAAAAGCGCGGGTTGAGATGTCCTACTATCCTTCCGTGTTGGATATACAATTTTTTATCATACTAAGACCGAAAGTTCGTTGATTTTTAAAATTAAAAATAAATAAAATAATATGTGGTTATGGCAAACAATATTTTGAAAATATTTGACATTTTTTCTCCGCGCTAGAAAAGACATTATGAAAAAAACGGCAAAGTAACACATTTCACAGCTAAGGAGCTACAAGACGCGGCTAAGTCTCTTAAGTCAGGAAAGGCACCTGGCCCTGATGGCATCCCGGCATCGGTGATCAGGACTTTAGCCCTGGAATACCCAGACATACTCCTGAACGCTTACAATGCATACCTGGCAACTGGTACCTTTCCCACGGTCTGGAAGCAGCAGAGATTGGTTCTTTTAGCCAAAAGCAAGGAAACCCCTGTAACACCTTCTTGGTTAATACTACTCTGCGTGTTGGATATTGCCGGAAAACTGCTCGAGAAACTCATACAAGGAAGACTTCGCAACGACATCAACCGCGCTAGAGGCTTTGCCATCAACCAATATGGCTTCCGGAACGGTCGATTGACAGTCGGCGCGATCAAAAAAGTCATAAAGACAGCAACACAAGCATGGTCTGGTAGCCTCAAAGCTCGCAAATTATGTCTTCTACTCACACTAGACGTCAAAAACACCTTCAACAGCGCGAATTGGGGAGATATTTCAGATGCCTTGGAGCACAACTTCGGCGTGGAGCCAAAAAATCTGGCACTAGTCAACTACCTCGACGAAAAAAAACTGATAGCGGAAACCACACAAGAGGAGGTACAACATTGACGTCAACAAGGGCCCAACGCTATAAAGGGGTAATGATAGACAAGAATCTATCTTTCCGTGAACGCCTTGATAGTGCATGCAGGAAAGCCAGCAAGACGGTATCCGGCCGATCAAGGATCATGACCAACACTATGGGACTACGAACCAAAAAGAGAAGAGCCCATCTGGCAGCAGTCCATTAGGTACTGCTTTATGGAGCAGAGATATGGGCAGACATCCCAAAGCAAAAGACCTACCGGCGAAAGATGGGAGCAGTGCAGCGGCGAGGCGTTCTCAGGGTTACCTGCGGCTACCGCACGGTTTCAGGAGCAGCTGTATTGATCATAGCAGGAGCCACGCCTATCGACTTCCCGGGAAAAAATGATCAGACCTGAAGACTCATGCCTGTTCATATCTGATCATTTTTTCCCGGGTAGACCTGTCCATGTCTGAAAGGTTAAATACGCTCAGGTCTGATCAGGCCTGTTCATGTCTGAAGGGTTAAATACGCTCAGGTCTGATCAGGCCTGTTCATGTCTGAAGAGTTTAATACGCTCAGGTCTGATCAGACCTCTTCATGTCTGATCAGATCTGTTCATGTCTGATCAGGCCTGTTCATGTCTGAAGGGTTAAATACACTCAGGTCTGATCAGGCCTGTTAATGTCTGTTCATGTCTGATCAGGCCTGTTCATGTTTGAAGAATGAAATATAACCCTACGGTAGATTTTTAGTGACAATCAAAATGCTTTTATTTATTGAATAATAATAAATACCGTTTATTGATAATTTGCAAATTTATTAATCGAAATTAATGTACATACACTGAACATATTCAAAAATTTTTTCTTAGCATATTTGGTCCTTAGCATGAACAGGTATAATCGGGTCTGAGCGTATTTAACACTTGAGACATGAACAGACATAGATAGGCATGAACAGGCATGGACAGTTATGATCAGGCCTGAGCGTATTTAACGCTTCAGACATGAACAGGGATGAACAGACATGGACAGGCATAAACAGGCATGGACAAGTATGATCAGGCCTGAGCGTATTTAACACTCCAGACATGGACAGGCATGACCATGTCTAATTTCAGGCCTGATCATACATGAACAGACATGAACAGGTCTAATTTCAGGCCTGATCATACATGAACAGGCATGGTCAGGTCTGATCGTTTTTTTTCCGGGTAGATCTGATCAGACTTGCATACTCAGAAATGTGATAAAATTTTTTTTTTTGACGAAAAAAAATTTTTGTCATCACAAAATGTGCAAAATTATTTTTATCATTAGATTTGAATAATTTTGAAATAAAAAATTTGTTACATTTCCTATGGGATGTTTTGGTCTGCTCTGCTCCGGCCTAATATTAAAATTATTATTTTATTATTTAAATAAATGTGATGTTATAATGAGATTTGGTTAAATAAACAAATTAGGACCATCAAAAAATATTATAAAATAAATTTTTATATTATATTTGATAAACTTATTTGATACGTTATGTACTTCATAGAATTTTTGTCACATAAGATAGCAGCACAACAGGTGGGAACTTCAAGGCACACGGATATCACCAAAGTTAAGCAGCACTGCCCGCCTGGAGAAATATATACGTCAAAAATATATGTCGCATATATAATATATTTACGCAAAAAAAAATATGTCTACATATATTTTTCACATAGATGCTGACATATATGCAAAAATACATGCTTATATATATGTAGACATATATGTAAGCATACACTAAAAAAAAATTTCTAAGTTTGAAAATTTTTTTACTCAAATCAAGAAAGTTAAATTTTTCAAAATTATTTTCTTAACTCAAGTTAAATTTTTTTCTGTGTATCTCTAGACATTTATATGCGCACATATATATGAACATATATGCACGCATATATGTGAACATATATGCGGACATATATTTAGCGAAAAAAAAATATGTGAAAATATATATTTGCATATATTTTTCGCATATATATTTTTCCATGCGGGTGAGCATGGTTAGTAGTTGGATGGGTGACTTCTAGTGTTACAGCCATACAATTATATGTAATCATTTTTTTTTTCATTTTATTTCATTATAGAGAATTTCGTATGACTCTATTAAGGTAGTTGTAGCGTGATAGGTATTTCGACAGAAAATTATAAAATTTTTTTTATCGAACGATAAATATATTAATAATTCACTACCAAAATTTCAGATCAATTGACCGCACCGTTTTTAAGTAATTAATTTTCGAAATTGCATCTTTTACACGTAGAGGTATAGAGAAATGGTAAAGTTAGTATGAAATCTTTGGCTCACTCGAGTGGTACGGAAGATTTCATACTAACTTTACCATCTCTCTATACCTCTACGTGTAAAAGATGCAATTTCGAAAATTAATTACTCAAAAACGGTGCAGTCAATTGATCTGAAATTTTGGTAGTGAATTATTAATATATGTATCTTTCAATAAAAAAAATTTCATAATTTTCTGTTGAAATGCCTATCACGCTACAACTACCTGAAGTACTATATTCATAAAATTAAGCAAAATAATTAATTAAAAGTAACAATGAGCTTTCAGACCTGACCATGTCTGATCGTTTTTTCCCGGGTTACTAGCGTTCGAGAGGACAAAACTCTACGACGCTCAAATGAGAAGTGACAATTCTAAGGAAGCAAGAGCGAAGATGAAGAAGGAAACGCTACATAAGTGACAGGACCGATGGACATCGGGAGAGACGGGCAGATGGGCAGCACGCCTGATCCCAAACATCAACGTGTAGCTTTCTCGGAAGCACGGGGACACGGACTTTTCCCTCACCTAGCTACTGCAGTGCGGCCAGATCGTGGGATATTTTTACCCCCACTTTTGACCGCTTTTCAATGTAGTCAGATGCAGGTGTCCAACAAAGTGGGGGTAAAAAAATCGCACGATCTGGCCGCACTGAGCTATTGACGGGATACGGACAGTTTAACGCCTATCTTTTCAAGATGGCACTGCACCGCACGCCGACGTGCAAATACTGCCCGGACCAAATTGACGACGCTGAACACACGTTCTTCCCCGCGAGCTTGGTGACCTACATGCTCAAGCAAGAAGATAAGTAGTCAGCTATCGCAGCCTACGCTTAAAACCTTTTAGAAGAAAAAACCGCAGAAAAGACCAGTAATCAGGAGCAGGCGTAGTGAGACAGCAACACGGACTGGATTGAAGTAATGCTAATGCGGTTTTCACCGTCACAGAACGGTTTTGTGATCGATAGTGTTATGACGAGACGGTCACAAACTATCGCCATCTAAACTTCCCGCTACTTTCGTAATTAAGCACTCAAAATTGCACTTATTACGTTTTTGAGCTCTTTGAGCTAAAAAATATAATTTTCGTATAGTGTTGAGCTCTTCGAGCTTAAAAGTCTGATAGAAGTTTATTAAAGCACTATTTTTTTGAATTTTCAAACCGCAATAACTTTTGAATGTATGAACCGATTTTCACGCGGTTGGCGGCATTCGACGCAGTTTCTCAAATTCTATGATATACTTTCAAACACAAATTAATCAGACCGGAAATTTTCGTAATTACGGTGTAATTAAAAAAAAACACTTTTTCCGATTTTTTTTTGTCAATGATAACTCACGAACGAATCAACTGATTTTGACCGGACTGGCGTCAATCGACGAAATCTTTTGATTTTAAGAGCTGATGGGTTTTTGGAATTGATCGATAGAGCCAGTTAAAAGTTATTTGAAAAAACCCCATGGGAAATAATTTTTAATTTCCCGCTAAGAAAATCGAAGATTTTTCAAAATCGGGAAGGTATTGGTTTCACCCCGTTATGCAAAAATTGAGTTTTCACTAGATCTCGACGTTTGAAGGTCACAGGAAGCTTTCCTGACTATCCCCGTGAGGTTGTCACGGTGTCTGTATGTGTGTGTGTGTGTGTGTGTGTGTGTGTAGATGCAATCATAAGTGCAATGTTAAGTGCTTAGGTATGGAATTAGCGTGAAGTTGCAGGGATGGCCTTCAGGGTCAAGCGATTTTCTAATTTTTGTAG